>NW_004524782.1:3670762-3696973 GCF_000260255.1 Octodon degus
ATATATATCACTGGTAATATATTATACAACTTGCTCACCATCCACATCCATTAGGCATATACAATACTGTATGTTATTCTTACAACCCAGGGGAATTAGTCCTAAGGTACTTAGTGATTGACATAAGAATTAGTAGTCTAGCTTCAAGCCAAAAATGTCTGGTTGCTGTGTCATTGTTCTGATATATTTTCTTGTCTCCTCTTTTTCGTAAAAAATTAATATGCATACATGCACCTTAGTTCACGAATGCTTTTTTCTTTTCATTTCTTTTTTTTTTTTTTTTTCAGAACCGGGGATTGAACTCAGGCCCTTGTGCTTGCCAGGGAAGTGCTTATTCTACTGAACTATCTCCCCCGACCCACGAATGCTTCTGTTTACAGAAAATACGGTTCTCAAACAAAAAAATTCAGCAAAATTTTGTTTCTCTTCAATAACTTCCCATAAAGTGACAGACATAACTGTGGCAATATTATTCACACAAACACACTTAATCTTCTTACCACAAATCATAATGCAAATTAAGTTCGTGAACTAAACACCAATGTACGCCTCATTTTATGTTTGTCTCATTGTGTTTTATATGCTTTAGTATGTTGGATATTCCTAAGTCAAATTATATTATATAGAAAATATTATTAGAATAAAAACTGGTGAATTTATGAAATGTAGATATGTGTGGCATTTTCTTCAGCTACGTTGTCTTTTTTGAATGTGGATAAATACCAAGAAATAATGAATACATGTGTTTCATATTTTAAATATGTCTACTGAAAGAATAAATTGTAAGATTCTTTGTCCTCTGCAGGTTGTTAAATGTAAAAGAATAAACTTAATGCTTCTAAGTGAGGATAAGTTTCTCTATTCATTGTTTTAGGAAAAAAGAACATTCTACACTTCATATTACTTATTAAATATATTAAAATGCAAATGCTATGTAAAATTAAAATGAAAGCCATAGCACCAGGTGTATAAAATATTGACGTGATAGAGAAATGGAAATAACATTTTGAGGGTACTTTTTAATAAAACAAAATGTTGCATAGTATCCATACTAAATACAGTAAATGTTACAATTTTTGTATAATCCTTCACTCTTAAATTAAGTAACTACTTTGTAAGCAAATTTTATTCACAGGAATAAAAACAATGATCTCAATAGACTCCTAATACTTTCACACAGAGTAGTAATTTCTCATTCAGCACATACATCACAATCATTCTGGAGCAAGAATATTTCATTTTAGTAACAAGCAGGCAAGTTTTTGAAGCAATTGGAAAATTCTGTTAATTCCATCTTGTTCATCAACTGAAACACATAACTTAGACAACAATGCATAAAAGTTTAGAAAGTAATCCAAAGTTTAGTAAACAATCCATGAAAATTTCTCCATGATTACTTTATGTTACCCTCTGAAACAAACTAACTTCCAAATTGGAATCTCACCCTTCATGAAATTCAGCCTTCATTCTTGCTTGCATCCAGCTTCAGCAAACACAAGCGCTGAGGTCTACATGGGAACACATTGGCAGTCACCACAACTCAGCCCAGGGTCCTGGAACCATCGTACTTGTCCACACTCTGCTCAGGACTTAAGCATTGCTCTTCTTGTCTGTGAGGCTTTGCTGCAGATCAGCCCTAACCCTGCTCATTTTGTCTTCACAGAAGAGCAATTTCCAAGAATCTGTTGCTCCTGCTGCTTTGACTGTGAGAAAATTCACCTGTCCCTCTACTTCAACCAGCATGGTGACCTCAGTGTGACAAACACATGGCCTGATCATGAGAGAGGAAGAAGGCCAGACACAGATATAAACACAGATGATAATGTGACCTCAGCTCCCCACAGGACACAAATGATCAATCCTGTGCCTCTAACTTGTTTATCTGAAAACTTTCCCTGAGTTCCAGATTCCCAGACACATTCAAAGTTCTTTTTTGTAGTGAATGTCTCAGAGGAGCAGAGAACCCTGTGTTGTCAGTGCCTGTTCTCCACCTTCACTGGATAGGCACTGTCACGCTGAGGCAGGAGAAGAGGAGCTTGAGTTGGTGGGACGGGCAGGAATGCACATGGGTACCACTTATTCCTGAGCTCCTGCGGGAAGATGTTGGCCCCACAGTCCCCATTCTGTGCTCTTCAGTCTCCTGCACTACACTGGCTATGATGTTACCATTAGAGGCATAGAGAGAGACCAAGTCAGGCCCAAGAAAGGGTGAAATGCAGAACATCACACCACAACTGCTATCAAAATCTATTAGAGACTATTTGTGAAACTGCATAATCAGTGAAGGGTATAGTTGTGATGTGTAAGCACGAAATTCAATTATAACAGAGGAGAATCATACTCCCTCTGGAATTTAGCACTTGATTGGAGCTATTTTAGAGGGGCATTTGCTATGACAGAAGAAGAGACAAATTTATACAATTTTGATAGATAGATAGATAGATAGATAGATAGATAGATAGATAGATAGATGTGTGCTCATATATAACCTGCCTGGAATATATACATTATATGGAACATGTACAATATAAAATATACAACATACTCCACAAAATGTATATTATACAAAAAGACAATTTTGTATATATATTTTAACATTAAAAAAACCATTCTTCCTACAAAACATGAGTCAGATAAAAAGAAATATGAGAGTACCTGTGTGTAATATATACAGGTAATGAAAACTACAGAAAGCAAAATTCACAATTATAAGAATTAAATAATGGTGATGACATAAAGAGCACAAAAGAAAATATATTATTTAATATCCTTACCATTCATAATAGAAGTTTATTTTAAAGTATGAGATAACCTAATTGTGCATTTTCAATATAAGAGATCAACATGTATTATAGAAATGCAGTAGATAATATTAACACCAATCTTTTTAAATAAAATATTACCTCTAATAATCTAATAAAGAACTTTAAAAGAAATGAGAAACTACTTATTTTTTCTTTGTTTTTAATAATGTTATTGAGAAACAAATAGCAATGAGACTGCTTCAAAACCAATTAGTAGGACAGTTTCTATAATTAATACATTGCATATTATTGTCTTCATAGTAGTTATTCATAGTACAAGATGCAGACATGGTGTCCTGTCTAAATACTATTAGTACAAATCTTTCTTCTAATTGAATTCAAAAAAGTAGCTGTATATCTATCCTAACTATTTTGTATATACAGATACAAAATGGTCTTTCATTTGTATCCCCTCTTTTTGTCTAGTTTTGTCAGATACCAAATTAATGGTAATTGGGGCCAGAGAGGTAGCTCAGTGCACTAATGAGCCTGCTTAGGTAAGCTTAGGCAAGAGCAGAGGGTTCCAACCCCTGCACCACCTGCTGTGCCAGCCTCACCCCCAAGGTGGGCTGAACCTGCCAGAATCTAGTGTAGTGGCAATTGTCAGTAATCCCTTCACTGGGGATGCTGAAAACAGAAGGATCACCACTAGTCTGAGCTTTGTAGTGAGACCCTCCCACAACAAAATATGTAAAAAAAATTAATGGTAATATACCATATACAATAGCATTACAACATTTTTTGCATGTATTTTCTGATATCTGCTAAGATATGTAAATTGCTTAAAGGCTTTGCCACATTGAATACATTTTAATGCCTCACTGTGCTGTAAATTCTCTTATATTGAGTGAGGCTTGAATGCTCCATAATGGCTTTAAACACAAACTTCATTTCTAAGGTTTCTTGCCTGTATGAATTATCTGATGAATGGCCAGGTTTTAATTCTGAATGCATTCCTTGCTGCACGCATTACATTTGTATGGTTTCATCCCATATGAATTCTATGGAGACTTCTGTTTATTAAATTTAATCTTATTTTATTTTGACAAGTAAAAACAGAAGCAAAAACAAAATTGAAAAAAAAGACAGAAACAATTTAATATACAACAATGTATATGTTGCAGATTTTCAAAACAGGAATAGCTAATTAACAATGGTGACTACGTTATTTATTTTTATCATCTAATGTGTTACTCTGTCTCATGACTTCTGAGGTGTGAGATGAGGCTAAAGCACCAATCACATTCATTAAGTTGTAGTCTTTGTCCTAAATGAATTCTCTGATTATTAGTAATATTTCATCTTTTTCTAAAATTCTTCCCACACTCATTACATTTGTAAGGCTTTTTTCCAGTGTTGATTCCCTTAGAGTGAGTGAGGTTTGAATGACAAGGAAAGCCTTTGTGCCATTTATTGCATCTTTAGGATTTCTCCTGTGTGAATTTTCTCCTGACTTGCAAATTTTGAGTTTTCACTACAATCCTTGCCAGAAACACTACCTTGATATGATTTCTCTCTGGTGTAGATTCTCTGATAGATAGTAAGGTTCATAAACCGGGTAAAGTAGTCACCACACTTATATTTGTAAGCTTACTAAGCAGAATAAATTAGCTGAAGAATAGTAAGATTAAAGCTTTCTTTAGAAGTCTTTCCACAGATATCACAAGGTTTTTCTCAGATGTGCATTTTCTGAAGTTGTAAGCAATGAAAGATGCATTAAAATTTTCTTATATCTGTTAGTATCTTTGCTGTTGACACAAGGAGAAATTCTTTGAAGTAGTAAAGCAGAGAAACAATGATTATTAATAAACTTCTCAAGTTGATTGTTGTTGATTTAGAGGGAAAAATGTTTACAGAAGGCACGGATTTTATAAGTTTACTTTGTAATATTCATCTAAAGCATCAAATGCAGAAGATTGCTACAGATCTGTCCATGCACTAGAGACCCAAATAATCCAGCCAACAGCCTGGATTCCAGAACAAACAACTGCATGAGTCCAGCTGAAGATCTAGTGCCCAGGTCAATTTTCTACATGATTCCAGTTGAAGAACTGCAGCTCTGGACAATGTCTCTTGCAAATCAAATCTGTACCAACTATCTGTACTACAAAAGCCCAAAGATCAGTGGTGGCACGTAGGATGTCTACATTGCTGGCTTGAAGGATTTGGGCCAGCAGGCTGAAGAATATGCATGGGAGTAAAAAGTGATTATCAAAGTAAGGACCAGAGATACCCCAAAGAAAACTGCAATGATCACAGCAAAACTGAAGTCTTGAGCCCCTCCCACAATGAGAAAACCCATGTTCATATCAGGAAATCCAGCATGAAAGGATTCTACAGGAGAATCCTCAGCACAGTTTGCCTCTCTATTTCTCTTTTTATGTTCTTGACAACAATCCTCAGATGAGATTTTTAAGTTGAGGGTCAATATCTCCTATGGTAATCTGGAGAGCATCCAAAAGTCCAGGCAACACTGTACTCAATTTATCAAGTATGATGTGTTTTCTAATCTGATTCTCGCAACTTGAATTATCAGCAGAAAGGAGATATCATCTTCCGAGTCTTGTGATGTGCTGATAGCTCCATTTAAAACATTCTGTCTTCTACTATTTAACGTGACTATTTCAGTTTCTTTTTTAGAGGACTCATAACTTCATAAAGTCCTGATGGCTGTATCTAAGCCTCTGAAGGGTAAAAAGTTATATGCAGTATTTTGAGATCCCCTGAAGGCAAGTGTGATTAATTCAATTAGAGTTTATATTATCTTTATAATATCTTCACTAGCTAGGCAGGCTAAGGGAGGTTTAAGACATATAGAAGCATACTTTGACAATTCAAAAGTTTTTTTTAAACTTAAAGTTTTTTTTTCTATCTTCCACTCAAGCAAAGTCTTCCCAAAACTTTAAGTTCATATTTAAACTTCAGGTTATATCTGCACTAAGCAAGAAATGTGATTTGATCTGGAAAGTTTCTTCTTAAAATTGTTAACGTTTTTCTTACTTTTACCTATAAGAGTTATTCTAGCTGAAGTTTAAAAAAAAACTGCTAAAGAGAGATATTCAAGGTAAAATAAAGACAATAGGGTCTGCTGAGAGTTCAGCAGACTAAAGCGCCTACTTAGGCAGAATACAGCAACCGGGGTTCAATTCCAGGCATGCCGTGCTGGCCCCGCCTGCGGGGAGTGCTGAGATGGTTATCCAGACTGGGCATGGTGGTGCACGCCTGTAATCCCAGCTCTTGGGAAGCTGAAAACAGGAGAATCACTATGAGTCTGATCTACATAGTGAGACCCTGTAGACCCTGTCCTAAATACAGAAAAAAAAACAAGATAAAGACAATACTCACTATCATTAAGTTCTGTGAAAGTGTACATTTTAATTCCAAAGATAAGCCTGATTCTGAATGTATAACATTGTGATAATTTATGGATCTTTGTAAGCTACTTTTAATTCTAGTATAAGGGACCAAAACCAGAAGTATTAGAATAGGACTTTGTATAGTCTTGTGTAATGTATACAACAAATATACAAAATTGTTATGACAAATACAAAGGAAAGGATTTTTTTTTTGAACAGCACTCAAAATAGCTAGGATGTCCTTCACAGGTCAGCGGATAAATATAAGATTATCTCTATATGCAATGACTATTACTTAGGAATGATGAATAAAATCCTGCTCTTTGCAGAAAAATAGAGCTAGAAGACGTTATGTTAAGTGAAATAACTTAGATGAAAAAGAAAAATGGAGTATACTCCATTTCACATGTTTATGTCAAATGAAGTTGTTGCAAATACTGTCAAAGTTGGGGTATGTGTCAGAAAACGCTGTTGAATTGTATTGCATGCTCTGTGTGTGGGTGTGTGTGCATGTGTGTGTACTTGCTATTGAACTCAGGGCCTTGTTTATACTAGGCAAGCACTCTACCACTGAGCTACACCCCTCCCTGCCATTGTATGCTGCATGCGTATTTGGAAAAATTAATTAACCCAGTATAGTTGTACAGTTGGTATGTAGTTTTACCAGTATCAAATCAAAGAAAGGGATTGAAAATGCAAAGCTTTTGTATTCTATCAAATTTAAGATACTGTGTTGAAATAAGACTGCTCTAACTAGAAATTGTTTTATATCAAATACTATCACAGATACACCTTAGATAAGGAAAAAGGAGAAATAACAACCAATCAAATCACAAAGGAAGACAGAAATAGAGGAAATAAGGAATGAAAAGTTGATATAAGCAACCAGAAGTCAATAAAAATAGCAATACTAACTTCTCTATCAAATATTACTCTCAATTGAAATGACCTAAGGCTCACGTCAAAAGATATCAATTGAGTCTGCAGCGGCCAAAAAGAAAGACATACTATGTGTTTCTCCTTCAAGACTTTCTCTTTTTCTTTATTTTTCTTTTCTAAAAGAGTACAAAATAGTATTAAAACAGAAAAATTACAGGTGACATAGAATTTCATTAAAAAAGGTAATGAGTTTCATAGTATTTATTGCAATGCACAGTGTTGTCTTCCAACAAGTTATTCATATTACCAGATATATGCATGAAACAGTGGGAGAAGAAAGAAAAGAGAAAGAAATAGATATGAAATTAAGAAGAGAAAAAGGAATCCTTGATAGGAAGAACCAACATTGTGGAAATGACCATATTCACAAAATTGTTATACAGATTCAATGCAATCCCAATTAAAATGCTATTAGTATACTTCGCAGAGCTAGAGAAAAGTTTTCTTCAAATATATTTGGAACCAGAAGAGAGCCAGAGTATCAAAAGCAATCCTGGGAAACAAAGGAATGGCAGGAGGTATCACAATCCCTGACCTGAAGTTACACTATAAAGCTACTGTGACAAAATCAGCATGGTACTGGCAAGGAAACAGACCTGAGGATCAATGCAACGGATTAGAAAATGCATAGAGAACTGCAAACACACTCAGCCGCTTTATCTTTGATAAAGGTCCCAAACATGTTCTTTTGAAGAAAGATAGCCTCTTTAATAAATGTTGTTGGAACAATTGGCTTTCCATATGATGAAGGCTAAACTAAGACTTTCTTAGGGCTGGCAAGATAGCTCAGTGGACAAAACACCTGCTTAGGCAAGCTCAAAGGGTTGGGATTAGATCCCTGGCACCACATGCCCCAAGACTTCACCCTCAGGCACACTAGCTTGCCACCAGTCCCAGCTAGTGGTACATGCCTGTAATCTAAGTGCTGTGGAGGCTGAAAACAGGAGGATCACTATGAGTATGAGTTTCATAGTGAGACCCTGCACAAAATAAAAAAAAACAACTAAATTAAATAAATAAATAAAGTAAGACTTTCTTCTAAAAGACCTACGTAGGCTGAATTGGAAAGGGTGAAATTATGGATTCCATGCAAATGATACCAGAAATAACAATTTTTATGTCTGCACACCAACCTTTACTTTTACAACGTTTGGCTATTTCTGTTGGACATGCACAGAGCAGTGACCTTAAGCAGGTCCTAGTGACATGCACAGCCACACGGAGTCTGCAAATGGCACTGCCTTTTTCACAAAATTTAGCTCTTCATTATACAACAATCTACGTTAAAGAAAGCCACACTTCGTTGTGTCTACAAATATATTTGCTTTTGTAGAAAAGCTTTAGTGAAACATAAGACAGTTCTCGAAAAGGAGTTTAAAAGTAAAACACAGAAACTGCTTTGGACCCTTCAGTGGATGTGGAATCCTGGCCCTCCTTCCTTCTGTGCATTTCTTTAACTCCTTGTTGTCTCTCTTCTGCCAATTTGTAGTTACCTCCTCTGTGCTACAGGCAAGTTTTCTTTAAGTGCATATCTTCCTTTTAGCACTGTTGTCTGTCTTTATTTGGCTGACAAGTTAGCCCCCTTTTATTTTTTTAAATTTTTATTTTTTAAAGAATGCAAAATAGTATTAAAAGGGAAAAATTACAAGTGATACAGAATTTGACTAATTAAAATAATATGAATTTAACAATATTTGTTGTATAGCATAGTGTTGACTTTAAATTAGCTGCTCATGTTACCAGATAGATTCATGAATAATTAGAAGAAACAAAAAGGAAGAAAATATATAAAATATTAAAAAGATGAAAAAATTGCATGTTTTATTTTATTGCTGCATTTAAAATATACATAATAATTCTCACTATAGTAAATTTGTACTTATTTTCTTCCCATCTCCCTCTCTTCCTGATTTCCTAAAAGAAAGAATCTCTCTCTCTCTCTCTCTCTCTCTCTCTCTCTCTCTCCCCACATACCTACATACATACCCACCTACCCCATATTCCTATCTCTACTTTATATCTACTTTAGTAATTTCACACTGTATTTGTTCGCCTGCAGTGGACTTTAGCAATGCTATCAGAGAACTTACTACTCCTGATCAAAAACAGAGAAAATTTCATTACTGACAGTAGGCTGGGTGTGTCAGATAACATCATTCTCCTGTCTTCTAGGTCCCACATGATGGAGTAAAGGAACTCAAGTGGATACATCACATACAGCAAATTGTTGTCACCTATAATGCACCCAACAAAAAGAACATCCAGGCTTTTACATAATTTTTCCTGAACCTTCCCCAAACTCCAATGGACTGAAATATATAGTCTTCCTTTAAAATAAATAAATCAAGACTCTAGACAAGTAATTTCAGGCATCTTAATCTTCCAAGATTACTTGTGCACAAATATCCACGAAAAGACATTTTTTTTTCCAGAATTTCAATTCTCTTGACCATTACCCATAAGACATGCAAATACCTGACAACCCTCAAATGGGTCCTCCTAGGAATATTCACTACATTTGTGAACTTGTGTGTGTGTGTGTGTGTGTGTGTGTGTCAAACTTTTCTATGAGTGCATCACTCCCATCAAACACTTGTCAGTATGACCCAGTGTTTGTTACCAAACCCATTTTATTTGCTTCCTGAAAAATTTTAGGAGAGGATCTTGGGCAGAAAGATCTGCCCAGTCTGCCATATTGATTTGAGTTCCACATTGACCCAGGTTGATAGAACCCAAAATTATTGGTGCCCACCTTAGAGGTTAATGTCTTCTCCTTAAATTGCTTCTTTTCAAATTTTCGAGATAATATGTATTTTAACTATTTGCTGCTGTGGTGAAAATCCAACCCAGCTCATACAACCTAGACAAATACTCCACTACTGATTGCATGGAACGACTACTTCATTTTTTCTATCTGTCTTTTTAAAGAATAATCTGTGTACACCACTTAGCTTGGCAGTACATTCTATATGATTCTGAAAAAAATGTAAGAATGTGAACCAGAGTCTGGAAGCAGTGGAATTGCACCTCATTAAAATGAAAGGGCTGATGGTGGGGAAGCAGGTGGAAATGAGGTCAGAAGTGTCCATGAGCCACCAGTTTGGAATATAGAAATTCACAACATAAGTATAAAAGCAGGAGGAGAGGGTGTAAAAAGACACAAAGGTGCACACAAGGACAAGGACACTTTGGGTGGCCCTGGTCTCAGGGGATGATTTCTGGGAAACATTTGTCCTACTGATATATTGGACCTGTTGCTTGTGTCTGTGAAGAATGAAAATCATGGAGCAACTGGACCAGATCATGAGCACAGAACACAGAAGTTCAGGGAATAACAGCAATGTTGCATACAATGCCTCTGTGATTTTGTCTCTAAAATTAGAACAGTACTGTCCAAAATGTTTTATCTTTGTAATATTTTTGCTGTTGGATCTACTGATGGCATAAAATGGAAAAATGAAATTTACCAACGTACAGTGAATCCAAATGAGGAAAATAGTGAAACCCATGTTTTTGGGAACTTTATCTTTAAGGACCTTCCAACTGGAGGTCATGGGGCTGATCTTCATGGCCTGGAAGACACTTAGGAGGCAGGTTGTACTAACTGACACACCTCTGGCCACTCTGTAGATATACAAAAGAATTGTGCATCTAATAATGTGAGAGAAATACTTTATCCCAAATGCTTTCAGTGTCTGTGAGATTCCCTTAGACAACATGATCACTGTGTTTGCTAGAGTCAAGTGCTCAGCTATTACATCTGTGGTCTTTAACCTGTATCCAGTGAGGCAGAGAAAGAAATAATGGAACAGAAGAACAGCATTACCTAGGATTCCGGTGGCTGTCTGACTCAGAAAAGCCATTCCTATTGCCAAGTCTCTAGGTGCCATTCTGCTCTTAGGATGTAGGAATTATCAGCCCATGGTGATTTTGAATGGTAAAATTTCCATTTGGTTGTACAACGCTTCGGAATTACTGGAGACGAGAGACTTGGGAACAGGTGGAGAGAAGTTGGAGAGAGATCCACACCAAAGTTGAGCTGCTGTTAACTTGGGTGAAGCAGGGACAGAATCAAGTCAATGAAAAATAAGGCATAAGAGAGTTTTGCATTATTATCAGGAGGATTTCACTCTCAGTGGATTAACAACTATCACATATAGATGGCATAAAATTTATATAGCCTATAAATATCCTCCCTTATATTTAAAATAACCTGAATTTTACCTAAAATAACTGTGAAATATATAGTTATATAAATAACATTGAGAGTGAATTCTTTGGGAGATGATAAATATGTTAACATGCATTCAGTCCCTACATTTTAAGTACATATCTCTGGACTATTTTTCCTGATATCTAGATTTGAAAAGTGATAAGTACATGGAAGAGGCTATAAGCTATTTTAAAATACATTTGAATAGTCATAATCCTACCAAAGAAATTGATTTTATATAGACAATGATCTAAATGTTGAAGGCAAATTTTGCTGTATTAGTGTAAGAAAAGATTATTAATTTATTTAAATTTTATTTGTGTGTGTGTGTGTGTGTGTGTGTGCGCGCGCGTGTGGCCAGCTCAGCCCACCAGGGGGCGGGGCTGGCTGGCATGTGGTGCTGGGGGATTGAACTATGGTCCCTTTGCTTTGCTAAGCTTGTTCTAATTAGGTGCTTTAGACCACTGAGCCATCTCACCAGCCCTGAAAAATTATTTAAACAGTACATGTTTATTACCTACAAGATATGAAGTGGTAAATGAGTTTACATTACATGAAGAGTTTCTCTTTATTGCAACAGAGTGATAGGATTTAAAGCATCCATTGCCAGCATCTATGAATGACTGCAAACCATTCATAAACATGCACACAGAACAGAAGTCCAAGACTAAAATAAGTCAAACAGAACCTGAAGAATAAGGGTAGGGAAAGATTTATAATCAATGTCACAGTAAAATGTAACAATGAAAGAAAAATAATCCACTAATAATATATTAACATTCAGAGGTTAAAGTTGAAATGGTGGAAATTATCCAGTTTTAGGAATGATATGAATATAGTAAGAGTTACACACTCTTGCTAAGTATAAACATTAGTACAAAGAATTTAAGGGATTGTACCTACTAAAGACAGACAAACCTTACCACATCTACCAACAGTTCTACTACTTTATATAGGCTCAAGAAATATTTGTGGTTAAAGGGTCTGCAAGGAGGTGTAGGGGCCGGGGGTTCGATCCCTGGGCCTTCTGTGCCAGCCCTGCCCCTGGGGTGTGCCGAGATGGCAAGTGAGACTGGGTGTGGTGGCATGCACCTGTAATTCCAGCTCTTGGAAGGCTGTAAAACAGGCAGATCACTATGAGTCTAACTAGTAGTCAGGCCCTGAACACCCTGTAGACCCTTCCCTAAAATACAATTATATATATATATATATATATATATATATTTGTTCAGGTGTCACAAAAAGACATGTAGATTTTGCGTACCTCTGCATTTTGTAATAACCTTACTCTGAAATAAAGCCATACTGTTTACTCACAAGCAAGTTTTTGCTAATCATACCATCTTGCTATCATACAATACTGTAGGGAAATTCTAATCAATGTTCCTTGATAGCTTTCAAAAACAGGTCAATAACTTAATAATAGGAGTAATGCAAAAGTCAAATGCTAAAGAATTTTAGGTTGCATAATTCCATTCGTACAATGTATGAAACAGATTCAAGCGGTCAGATCGCCTTGATGTTAGAATAGTAATGACGTGGGTGCAGTGGCAGTAACTGTAACTGTCACAGTGAGCTAATGGAGATGCACTGTAATCTGCATGTTGATCTTGATGGTACATATAAAGCAGAGAAGTGTTAATCTATAAAACCACACTGAGTCATATGGCTGACCTCTGTCTGTGCCTTTAAAATGAAATTTTTTAAAAAAGAATACCTGTCGTTATGAGACACCTGTGATGTTTGAAAATACCAAGTAACCTCACATTAGGTTGTGTTTTCATTGTGTGGTGTAATTTCTAGATTAGACTATATTAAGATTCTGAGTACACACCAAGCAAAATAAAAGGTCAAAATGTGGAATTATGAAATCTGCACACAAGAAATTTAAGACACAAAGGATGAAAATATGGACTATGTGTTTTCAGCATAAAAATTGGCAAATTTAAGCTCAAGCACACTATTATGATCATAGAATAATTACATCCAAAAGCAAGTCAAATGTTTCAAGAGGTAAAACAGGCTACACGGAATTGTAAACAAGTTGGATTCATAACTGAAATCTCTAGGTTAAAAGAATGAAAAATAAAATCTATGCAATTGTACTCAAATGACTAATATAAAAATAAATATAGAAAAATTATCTTAATGGTAAAGATATTGGTCAGTATTATGGTAGTTAGTTTTTGTTGTTATATTTAATGTATTTGGTTGTTACAAGATTTCACTATGCAACTCAGACTTGTAGTGATAAATCTGTTTTCCGCCTTGCCACAGCTGGGATTACAGGGCTAAGCTACTATGCCTGGACTCTGGCCAGCTCAGTCAGCCCTCAGTCAGCAGAGCAGGAGCTTTAGTCCACAGAAATATCTCGCTGCCCCCAGGAGCTTAATGTTTTACTCCTAGAGCACTTATGCAATGTAATGTGAAAATCAAACTTTAACCTTAGCAAATCTCCTCAAGGCAGGAGATATGTTTTTTCTTTTTTTTTTTTTTCATTTGAAAGATGAGGAAACTTTAGCATAGAGAAGACATTTGAATAAATTGGCTGCAATGAAGTGGACACAGTGGCAATTGAGCTATTCACAGTGGGTCAGAGATTCAGAGTCCCTGTACTAACCCGAGCGGACAGGTCTCCTGTGCTTCTCATCACACAGACTTGTGCTTACAGTAGTTTTTACATCTGGTCATTTTGTGTTGCTTTCATGGAAACCTGCTTTAAAATTTTGGTTTTAACACATTCTCACTTGGGTCAGATACTTATTCTATGGGGCAATATCAAATACTAATAAAATTTGGAGATAGAAATAAGATACATATACACAACATGTACTTCAATAAAAGAAAGATTTCTCCTGTTTTGGTTGGATTTAATCAAAGAAATATTGGTTGAATATTAGAGTTACTTGAGTTAAAAGTGTTTGCTTGTATGTCAGAAAACAAAAATACGTATCAAAGGAACTCTTACATATTATGCCATTTTATAAAACTAGGATGTCAAATTCTAATATGTGACAAAATAGTAAATGAAAAACTGTATACAATCTAACGAGATTATGTACTTATCTATTTTTATTATCTAACATCATCTATCAATGAGTTTCATTGCTTAAAATTATTCAGATATGTGCTACATCATATTGAATGAGAAAGTTACACTGCATAGTATTTATCAAGGAAGGCCTTGCATATACAAGTACAATTATAGAGGAATTAGCAATGGGATTAGTACCTCGCAATATTTAAAGCAGAGTAAATATCACAAGATATACTGCAGCCTGTCACACGGGCTCCTTTCCTGAAAGGTGGCTGCTCTGGCTTCCAGGAGCAGAAGAGTCTCAGTGCAGTGCTGAGGGCTCCAGAGCTTTCATGGAGGTACAGCTGCATCTCCATGGCCGGGTTCATAGGCCCCGAGCCAGACACAGCGCTTCCTTTCCAGCCACAGGTGTGCTAGTCAGACATGGTTTCTACAAAGGACTAGGTAGTTCTGCAGATTTGTTCTGCTCTTTACCATGAATGTGACAGTTTTACCTAACTTTCTGGTTACTCAACTTTTTTTTTGGTAAATCCTGTAATGGAAAATACATAGCAGAATGTTTTTAGGTTAACTTTTGCAGCCTGAAACCCTTTGAAATCTAATATGTCTCTCTTGACATAAAAACTAAACTCAGCAGACATTAATGGTTCATTCCTGCAATTAGAGTAGGAGCCAACCTTCACTTTCTTTACAACCTCAGCTCACTCATGTCTCAGAATTCTTTCTCTTCCCTGTAGGACTTTCTGTGTCGATTTCTTTCCATCTCAAAGAATCCTTTTCCCTGAGAGGAATACTCACTCATTGCAGCTCCAATAGATCCCCTTCCCAAGCACATCCTGTATCTCTAAGGAAACTGATAATGCTCATCTCACTCATTCCTGGTGTTGGCCTGGGTATCGGTGTGCAGACCTGGGCAGCCAGCGTGGGTGTGGGATGGAGGCAGCTGCATCCTGAGATCAAGCTTTACAATTCAGTGACTTCCCCAGAGAATGCATTATCAACTCAACTTCAGAGATAAAAGCAATGCACGACTGGGGATCCCAGAGAAACTCTAAGTGTTCCTGCAGTTTCTAATTGTCAGGTACTGGTTACTAGCAATTATCACTTGTGAGACCCTGCCTGTCCCTTCCTCTCCTCTTTACTCCTGGTGACACCCGAGTCTCTATTGAAAACACTCTACTCTCCCCTTCTGTGACATTTCCTCTTTTAGGTGCCACATATCATTTAGAAATTCATATGACAGTTGCCTTCCTATGACTATCTTATGTCGCAAAGCATAATAATCCTCACTTCCATCCATATGATTTTGAATGCTATTTACTGTCTTATGATAGAACAGCATTCTGTAGTAAATAAAGTGTGTATGTACCATATAGTCTTTATCCAAATAGCAGGTGATAGTTCAGGTTTATTTATTTTTATTTTTTTAAAACAGAGTACACTGGCAAGCACAAGGGCCTGAGTTTAATCCTTGGCTAAAAAAAGACAGTACAAAATGGTATTAAAACAGGAAACTTACAAGTGATTCAGAATTTCATTTAACAAAATTGTATGTATGTCAGTATTTGACGCAATGAACTGTGCTGTCTTCAAACTGGTTGTTCAAATTACCAGATATGTGCATGTAAAATTAGATGAGGAAAGAAAAAAAGCAAAGAAATTAAGAAGTGAAAAGGTCAAAGAATTGAAAAAGGAGACAAAACAAGTTACGCAGTAACTGTTCCTTTCCATACATGAGCACAAATCCACAATGTAGTTTTCTAAACCGTCTTGCTCATTTTTAAGTATTTCTTCAATAGAGTGCTCCAATAGAGTTGTGCAAATATTCACTATCTCTTTTCTGCCTTCAATACCCACATTTTACTTTTAAATCCACTGTAAACTGATATTTACTTCTAGCTAGATGTGTATTCTTTCCAGGCCTTCAATGCTTTTGAGCTCACGCCTGTTAAGTTGCTAACAGAAGGTTGAAAATTTTTCTGCCAAGCTCCGGGCTCCTATAAAGGTCTGTATGATCACAGCTCATTAGTTTTGGAGGTGTTTTACCAAGTGTCAAAATAATCCACTCAATCCATAAAACCTCAAGGACTCCATCTTTCACATATTGTGCTTACGGGAGCATTTATATGAAATGGAATTGTTTTCCTGACTTCTTTTTCATTTAGTACATTGCTAATGTATAGAAGCACTACAGGTTTACTGATTTGTAACTGCATATACAGTTGGAAGGAAGTAGAGATGTGAAGGATCTCATGTATTCTTCACAGAGTAAATGTTCTAAGGCTACTGAAATATTTCAGAAGGGCCTGAGCATGTGTTCTGAAGTTCTAGGTTCTGAGTCACTGGACTTCTGGAAAATAAGAGAGAAATGTTGGCAATATGAAGTTTGGAAGGCTATAGATTTCTGTCATACTGTGGACGTGTCCAAGTTAAGTTGGAGAATACTCAGGTATAACACGACTTTTACCTTATTATCCTGTACGGTCGATTAAAACAAAGTGGATTTCTTTGAAACACTTGAAAGTGCCGAAACAAATTGTCTTGAGGGAGGCTGGAGCTAGGGTGATGGCTCGGTGGACTAAGCGCTTTCCTGGCAAGCACAAGGGCTTGAGTTCAATCCTCAGTTCTGGAAAAAAAAATTTGCCTTGAGGGAGTGGTGGTGAGATGGACAGACACATTATTGGGAATGTCCTAGAGGAGCTGATGCTGGTGCATAGAGCCCTCCACTGAGGGTTTTAATCCATTTTGAGTTTCATTTAGTGTGTGGTGATTGACACAGGTATAGTTTTAATACTATACCTGTGTGTGTGTGGAGAGCTAGGTTTTCAAGCACCATTTGTTAAAGAGGCTGTCTTTCTTTCAGTGAATATATTTGTCTCTCTTTTCAGAGAGTTTGTCATTGCATTTGCATTTTATATTCTTTTCATTAGATCCTCAGATATGCTTCCCCCCAGTATCATGCTGATTTTATCACAGTA
This sequence comes from Octodon degus, assembly GCF_000260255.1. Taxonomy (NCBI): domain Eukaryota; kingdom Metazoa; phylum Chordata; class Mammalia; order Rodentia; family Octodontidae; genus Octodon; species Octodon degus. Next base: position 3,688,090 of record NW_004524782.1, read on the forward strand.
GCTTTGCATAATTTCAAGTCAAGTCTTGCAATGCCTCCTTCCTTGACTTCATTGCCAAAGATTGCCTTTCTTATTCTAAGTCTTTCCTTGTCTCAAACAAATTTTAAGAATGTTTTCTCTAGATCTGTGAAGTATTTATAAAGGGCTTGCATTAAATCTATACTACAATTTTGGGAGTGTGCCTTTTTCACAACGTTGGTTCTTCCCATCCAGGAGCAAGAAATATCTTTATATTTCCTGAAATTGCTTCAGTCTCTTTTTTTTAAAGGTTATAATTTTCATCATACAGATATTTTACTTCTTTTGTTAGGTTAATTCTTAGTATTTCATGTCTTGGATGCTATTGTGAAGAGTATTTTTTCTCTAATTTCTCTTTCATGTGTTTGCTATCTGTATAGAGGAATGCTACTGACATTTGGGCATTAACTTTGTATCCTGCTATGTTACTGAATTTGTTTGTGAATTCTAAGAGCTTCTTGATGGAGACTTTTGGTTATTTTAAGTGGAATAACTTGTCATCTGGAAATAATTATTTTACCTTCTTCTTTCCCTATACTTGTTCCTTGTATTTCTCTCACTTTTCTAATTACTCTAGCTAATGATTCTAGAACTACGTTGAGTAGGAGTGGTGATTCAGGACATGATTGTCTTGTACCTGATTTGAGAGTAAAAGTTTTCAGTTTTTCTCCATGTTGAATTATCTTGGCTGTTGGTTTGTCATAGATTTTTTTTTTATCAAGTTTAAGTTTAGGTCATCTGCTCCAAAATTCTGTAGAGCTTTGATCATGAATGAGTGTTGGACTTTGTAGAAAGCCTTTTTTGCATCTGTGGAAACGATCATGTGGTTCTTGGTTTTTGCTGCATTGGTATAGTGCACTATATAGATTACGCGTATGTTGAACCATCCTTGCATCACTGGTATGAAATCTACTTAGTCATGGTGTATAATCTTCTTCATGATTTGCTGTATTCTATTTGCTAGAATTTTATTGAGGATATTTGCACCTATGTTCATGAGGGAGATTGGTGTGTAGTTCACTTTTTTGGTTGGAGTTTTCTCTGGTTTCAGTATCAGTATAATAATTGCCTCTGGGAATCATTTTGAGAGTATTGCTTGTTTTTCAAGGTCATTGAAGAATTTGAAGACTATTGGGATTTAGTCGTCTCTAAATTTCTTGAGCAATTCAGCTGTGAATCCTCAGGACACTGGCTTTTCTTTGTTGGTAAGATTTTATTACATTTTCAACTTCATTAGCTGATATTGGGTTATTGAGAGTTCTTATGCCTCCTTGATTCAGTTTTGGCAGTTTGTACCTATCAAGGAATCTGTCCATTTTTTCTGTGGTTTCAATCCTGTGAGAGTAGAGATCTTCTAAATAGCTTCTCTTGATCTGAATTTTCACAGGATCTGAATTAATTTGTTCCTTTTCATTACTTATTACTTGAATTTGTGTTTTTTCTTTCCCCCTTTTGAGGAGCTTGGCTAGGAGTTTATCAAATTTATTCAATCTTTCAAAGAACCAACTTTTGGATTCATTAACTCCTTATATTGTTTTCTTTGAATTGCATTAACTTCTGCTCTGATCTTTGTAATTTCCTCACTTCTTTGGACTTAGGCTTGGTTTGCTCTTCTTTTTCTAGAAGCTTGAGGTACAACATTAGGGTATCTAATCGTTCTGTCTCTGTTTTCCTAATATGTAAGTTCACAAGTATAAATTTCCCTCTGAGCACTTTCATTGCATCCCACAAATTCTGATAAATTGTGTTTGAATTTTCATTGGATTATATATATTGTTTGAGCTCTTTAATTTCATCTGTAATCCAGCGGTTGCAGAGGAGGGTATTATTTAATTTACATATGTTTGGGGAGTTTTGTGGTTTCATTTGCCATAATTTCCAGTTTGATAGCATTGTCTTCAGATAATATTCATATATCTGAAGCACTATCTGTGCACTAGTATGAGGGATTGGGGATTGAATCCTGGTCCTTGTGCTTGCCAAATCAGGGACTTAGTCCACTGAACTATCTAGATGGCCCTCAAATATCTTTTAGTGATTTGTGTAAGGTTTGTTTGCTAATTAGGTGTTTTTCAGTTCTTTGTCATGGAAGTATTTCACTTCTCTATTAAACTTGAAAGAGAATTTTTCAATGTATGTTAGTCTGGGTTGAGTTTTTTTATTTATCAATTTTACTGGGAAACAAATAGCAATGAGACAGTTTCAAAACTGATTATTAAGATAGTCTCAATAATTAATACATTGCATATTGTTGTCTTCATAGTGGTTATTCATCGCACAAGATGAAGACATGGTATCCTATCCAAACACTGTTAGTACAAGTATTTTTTCTCATAGGGTTAAGAGAAAATAGCTGTACATCTAGTCTAATTATTTTGTATATACAGATACAAAATGGTCCTTCATTTGTATCCCCTTTTTTTGTTTAGTTTTGTCAGAGATGAGTATTCCATTTCCATTTAAATATTGTAGGTGCATGAAGTCACAAAATAATCTAACATAATCCAGTAGTCCCTAATAGTAGTGGGTTATCCATAGGAATGGCAATGTCAAAAGTTGTTGACTTGAGCCTTTTACAGCTCAGCACTTTAATATGGCTTTATTTTTTATACCTCATTTTTATACTTTTCTGCTGGATGGTTAAAATCAAGATAAAGCAAGACCTATGTAACAAGAAATGTAACTTTTATATCTTACAAGGTCTGTCAAATCCCATCTCCCTGGCCCTCCCCTCAGGATTTACCCTGAAACCCTGTACCATTGTTTGTAGTTCCTTTGTCAGTGTCAGCCATGTGGATGAGTCATGGCCATTGTTGACCAATTTGCTCTCTGTGAAAGCCTGAGAGCCTTTATATTTAAGTGAAATAAACCAGACCCACATGTGTAATTATTGTACAAGCTCCCTAGTGTAAGAACTCCCAAGAAGCAATTAAATAGAATGGTATAACTCCATGCTTGTCTTGACTTGTGGTTTGTGAAGAGAAATCTGATGTTATTCTGGTGAGTTTTCTTTAAATGTGACCTGTTTCTTTTCCCTAGCTGCTTTTAATATGTTCTTGTGTTGAATTTTAGGGATCCTATTATATGTCTGGGTGTAGTTTTAATTGGGTTGATATTATTTTAATTTCTTTCTTTTTTATTTTTTTTTTTCGGAACAGGGGATTGAACTCAGGCCCTTGTGCTTGCCAGGGAAGCGCTTATTCCACTGAGGCATCTCCCCAGCCCTATTTTAATTTCTATATTCCTTAGTTACCTGAATGTCAGATTGTTTCCTCATATTTGGAACTTTTCTGCTATTTCTTCTGTCTGCTTTTTAAAATTTTCTTTCTGGTGCTTCCTTCTTTCTCACTGATGAGTGTTAGTCTCATGTTGTTCATCTTTGCATTTCTTGTTGCAGTTGAACTATTATTTCCTGGATCCCAGTGTTTTTTTTAATGCAGGGTCTCACTGTGCAGCTTAAACTCGTAGTGATCCTTCTAATTTCTGCCTCCTTAGTGCTGGGATTACAGGTGTGTGCTACCACTCCCGGATCTCATGTACAACTCAGTGTGCCTAGGGGCAGGGCTGGTGCAGTATGTGTTGCCAGGGGTCGAATTCCATCCCCTGTGCTTATCTAAGCAAGTGCTTAGTCCTCTGAGCTATGACACTGACCCTTTAGTTGTTTTTAAGAGATTTTTCCTTTACTTTTCACAAGCTGCTATGGTGTCTTCAAGGTCTAAAAGTCCATCTTCACTATCACACCAGTGGTTTTATCAGCTTTTAATGGACTTTTACATTTCTTGTATATATCTTTGAATATTTGTTTATACTTATATAAACAAATATTATAACAAATTTATATAAACAAATATTATAACAAATATCTGTTGTGTTTGTTTCCTATATTGCACATTCAAGGTTTCCATCATTTTTTTTATCTTCCTCTTTTTGTTATCAGTGTTTTCTTTAGAACCACTCAGTGATTCTTTCCTTGTAGTTGTCATTCTTTCTTACCTGTGAGATTATTTCTGATCTAAAACCCTTTACACTCTTCTGCAGCTCTTTGTTTATTTCAAAGATTTCAGGGATATGGCTTCCAAATTCTTCTATGCTGATGTCTCCTGGGTTTGTTCTGTGTGTACTCAGGGGCACAAGAACACATTCTGTTCCTTCTTTTTATCATTTTCTATTTCAGAGAGAGCTCTTTATTTTGATTTCTGTGATGCCTTTTTGTGAAAGTTTGATAGTAGGTACCTGTATTACTGTAGTCAGACCCTCTCTGTAAAGAGTTTGCTTCTTGGTATCACTCTGAATTAGAGATTCTTGTTTTGTGTGTGTCCCAAGATTTTGCCTTCTCCATTGGCTGAGAGTGAATTATTGGTTTCCATTTGGAACTGTCCTCTGTCCTTCAGTTTAGAGTTTTGGTGAACTTATTACTCAAGCACCTCCCAATACTAATACTTAAGGGGAAACATGTGGTTTAGGCAGATGTGATTTTCTGTTTAGCAATAGTATAATTAGTAATGCTAGTAACCACTAGTGAAATTTAGAAATTAACAAACTTTTGTAACTAATGGATTGATTTGTACTTTAGATCATAGGTGTGAACATTATAGCTGTATAAAAAAGCAGATCTTAAACTTGGAATTTATATTCGAATTTTTTCCTCTGAGTTCAAACTGGACACCTCCACTTTTTGCACCTGGAGTCTTACAGGCAGACTAGCTCTCTCCAGTTACCTGCTGCCACCTCTGTGTCATGAGGATATTCCTGTAGTTATGGGCCTCAGCCTGTACTTGGTTGGATCCTGCGGTTAGTTCACCACCTTCCTTCACCACGTCTAAATCTAATGGACTTGAACTTGACTATGGGGACCTTGATTGGGTTTGGTTGTTGTGTTTGGCCCTTTGAGGTTGAGCACAGTTGAGGTAGACAGTTAAGCCCTACTGTGTAATGGTCTTGTGGCTCTTTCCTGAATATAGGACTGAATGAAACCTTTTTTTTTCCTGCATTTTTTTAGGGAAGGGTCTATAGGGTGATCAGGGTCTCACTACTAGATCGAACTCATAGTGATCCGCCTGTTTACAGCCTCCCAAGAGCTGGGTTACAGGTGAGCAGCACCATGCCCAGTCTGAATCGCCATCTCAGTGCACCCCGGGGGCGGGGCCAGTGTGGCAGGTGCGAGGATTGAACCCTGGCCCCTGTGCCTATTTGCAGTCACTTTAATCTGCTGAGCTATTTTACTGGTCCAATGAAACCATTTTGTTTGGCATTCATGCATCTTTCATTTAATCATTGGGTAAATCAGGTCAGCATAAAAATCATTAGTGTTATTATCAGGTATAATTAACTAACCAAAACTCACATCTGTTCTTAGAAAGGACATAGTTTTGACATGTTTGGAATAAAAAAGAAAACTGTAGGACCGGAGAGACAGCTCAGTGCACTAAGTGGCTGCTAAGGCAAGCACAGGGCCTCTGTTCAATCCCTGGCACCACACAGGGCCCCTGCCCCACCCCTGGACACACTAAGACCGGATGTGACGGTGGACTCCTGTAATCCCAGTGTTGGTGAGGCTGAAAACTGCAAGACTCTGTACCAGATACATAAAGAAATGAAAAACATCGATTCATTTTATAAAATCGTACTTTGTGAAACATAGAAATATTTTGTAAAGTTGTTAAAATATGGGTATGGCCATCATTATATTTTGGAAATGGTGCTATAAATAAATTATGACACATTATTTCACTTGTATATAATTTCAGAAAAGCTAGGTGCAAAGGACTTCCTTTAATCCCATAGGTGAATAGAGTGAGAGTGAACAGAGTTTGAGACCAGCCTGGATAACTTAATTGCTCAGTGAGAAGCTGCCCAAAGTAAAAATAGGAGTTTGATGAAAGTCAGTATGGAAGACTAGAATTCCTTATGTTAATACCTAGTACTAAAATAATTATTTTTTAAGGATAAATGCTAAGGACTTTGATCATTCTTCCTTTCATATCTAGAAAAGCAAAGAAACCCTGAAAGATAAAACAATGCTTGTTTGCAGTTCAATGATGCTATTACCTGGAAAGTACAGGAGAATTTGTAAATAGGAAATATTTACCTAGCACAACTGGCTGCTAAATGAAAAGGTGAAAGTTTTAAATATATTGCGTAGTATATCATACACAATTCTTTGTATTTATGATAGATTTTAAAATATGGAAATACATACTATGTGGGTTAAAATAAAACTATAGGAACCGAGGAGATAGTTCATCAGTCTAAGCACCTGCCTGGCAAGTGCGATGTCTTGAATTTGATCCCCGTGACCGCGTGCCATGCTGGCCCCAGATAACTGAGTGCTCTGTGCCAACCTGAAATAGGGCATGGTGTTGTATGCCTATAATCTGCACGCTGGGGCAGTGGAGACCGGGGGATGATGAAGACTTTAAGCTGCATAGCAAGACTATACCAAATGAATAAAAATTTAAAAAATAAAACTGCAAATGTATTTCCTTTTTATTTCAAATTATTACTTGTGTAGAGCATATTTTTGGGTCTCGTTTCTTGATCTACTCTTCCAATCTGCTTCTTTTGATTGGTGAATTAATGCCATTTACATTGATGCTTATAACGGATATATTTTGGCTTTTCTTTGTCATGTTATTCTCCTTCTATAGGATCCTTATTTTTCCCCTCTTTAACTGCTTTCTCTACTTTTTGGTTCATTTTTGTTGTTCTTAAAGTTGTGGTCACTCTTTTCCTTTCCAGAATATCTCTCAGTAATCTTCGCAGGGTTTGTCTGGCAGTCAATTTCTTCAATTGTTCTTTGTCATGCAAATATATTTTCTCTCCATTAAATTTGGTAGATAGCTTGTTGGGGTACGTCAATCTGGGTTGACAGTCATTTTCTTTCAGGATCTGAAATGCCTCACTCCAAGCTCTTGCTGATTTGATGGTTTATGTTATGAAAACAGCTGTGATTCTGATGGAGTTTCTATTCTAAGTGATGTTCTTTTCTTTAACACCTTTCAAAACTCTGTGTTTTTTCTGAATTCCTTGGATGTTGATAATTATGTGTTTACATGCAAACTTATTTTGATTATTGTTACATAGTGTTCTATATGCGTCAATTAAAAGTATTTGGTATTCTTTCTATTAGCTATAGCTATAGAACATGTTTAATATTTACTTCTTGTATTTTGGGGAAGGGTATAAAGGGTGTTCAGGGTCTCACTACTAGATCAGACTTGTAGTGATCTGTCAGTTTACAGCCTCCCAAGAGCCCGGATTACAGGCACATGCCACCATGCCCAGTCTCATTTGCCATATCAGCCTGCCCCAATGGCGGGGCTGGCACGGCAAACGCAGGGATCAAACACGCGGCCTCAGCCCCTGCTTGCAGACACTTTAATCCACTGAGTTATTTGGCCAGCCCTCATGTTTAATATTTAAATCTATCTATCATCTATCTATCTATCTATCTATCTATCTATCTATCTTTCTATCATCTATCTATCTAATTGTAAAAGCTACAGGCTGCCCTTCTTACACAGAACATAATCTAAATTTATGTGGGATTCAGGTCAGCTAAGGCAACATTTCACGAAGACAATCGTTAAAAGATATACCTTCAAAATGAGGGACGCACAGAAGACAAGGACAGTCATGGTAAAGTGTGAGACATGCTTTATATCTATCAAATAAAAGCAGGTAAATACTGCCCAGATTCCATGCTTTCCTCTAGTTCTATTCTTATGAAGCTTAAAAGTTCTTATTATGGATCTTTGCTTAGCTGATATTAAACTTTTTCTTTTGATTTTGTTGCTAGAATGTATGCTCGATATTGTCAGCTATTATTATTAAACTGCTATAGAATCAAGAGATGACACATATTTTGAAGAGTTTTATTGAGAGTTTCCATACATGGGTAGCATATATGAGGGCGACCAGTCCATCTAAGGGAGTTTGAAAGTCCCAGAATGACAATCCTTTTAAAGGATTGAGGTCAATTGAGAAGTTTGTTGACATTGTGAGGAACAAAACACCTCACGTGCTGTAGGAAGCAGATAGATTGGATGGGGACTTAATTTTTTCAGGTCAGGAAGGAGAGATTGAGAAAAAAGACTGGAGAGAAGAGTGTTGCTCCTCTGCATTTAAGAGAACTTCTATGGGTCTTAAATGAATAAATGCCTCAAAATAAACAGAAAAAAGCCACTGCTAGAGTGTAGGTGAGTGCTTGTTCCTTCTACAATAGATGTAGCAGTATACAGATGAATTATGATCATAACACATGAGTACAAAGGGATTGAGAAATGGAAAACAGCAATTCACTAAATCAGCAACAGTGAAAAATATGGGAACCAGTCCTAGCCTAGGTCCAGTGAGTGTGTGGGACAGGTTTCTGCTAACCTGAGCAGACGGGACCAGTCCCAGCCTAGGCGCAGCATGGGCCAGACCCTCTCACACCCCCTAGGGCCGCCCCCCATCACTCCGAAGTACCTCCCCCACCCCGCCCGCCAAGTAGGAATTTCTGCCGACTGACTTCCGGGAACCCCCAGACCCAGTCCTAGCCCAGGGCCGGTGAGTGTGTGGGAGAGCTTCCTCTCCCCCTTACTCCACATTGCCCCCTCCAGGCACAGCTCAGGCCTGGCATACATGCCTGGGATCTAACCCTGCAGCTGCAATCACTGCAGAGAGTGTACAGGATAGATCCACCCAGCTAGTCCAGGAGCAGAACATCTTGCCAAAGGAACACAACAGGTTCACCCTCAAGGGAAGCAGCAGGAAGGATCTGAGCACAGCAGCCAGACCCAAGCCAAGCACAGCTGGATAAGTCCAAACTTTGTAGAGCTCCACCTGAACTTCAGTACGTGCGAAGGTTATAACTACAGCAAAG
>NW_004524782.1:3697195-3698589 GCF_000260255.1 Octodon degus
ATCAAATGTAGAAAGATATGGAGGATACCCAGTGCCCACCCAGAACAAGTGCGGAGGACACTAGCGTGGCTCAAATACATGAATTAATAGCGTTGATAGTAAATAAGCAACAGCAGAAAGATACAGAGGAAATCAGAGCACAATTCTTTTCTGAAATAAAAAAAGAACTCTCAGAACTCATAGCATCTGAAGTAAAGAAACAACTACAGAAACATAGGAGGGAAAACCAATCTGAAAAAAACATTGCAGTAAAAGAATTTATAACTGCTTCTAAAGAAGATATTGATAAAAAAATGGAGGAGATTAGAAAAATGACGGATTCCTTCAATGAGCAACACAGGAAAGAAATAGATCGCATGAAGCAGAGTCAAAGAGATATAGAGGAAATTAAAATCACAATCACAAGCTTGCAAAACCGTTTAAGTGAATGTGAAAACAGAGTTTCAGATCTTGAAGATGATGATGCAGCTAGTGTAAAGGTAAGAAAGGATCTCTTAAAAACAACGAGGATGCAGGAAAGAATAATCCGTCACCTGCAAGATGATGCAAAGATGAACAATGTGAGATTAATAGGCATCAATGAGAAAGAAGGAGTCAAAACAAATGACATTAAAAAATATGAAGTAATAGCAGAAGGAACAGGAGAAAACTTCCCAAATATGAGAAAACAATCTGACATTCAGGTAACTGAAGCATACAGAACGCTGAGGAACCTCAACCCAATGAAAAACACACCGAGACATGTAATAGTCAAGATCCCAGAAATGCAGCACAAGATTAATTTACTGAAAGCCTCTAGAGAAAAGAAGCAGATCACATGCAAAGGAAAACCCATCAGAATTACAACAACTTCTCTTCACAAACCATGCAGGCAAGAAGAGCATGGAACAGAGTACTTCACGTCCTCTATGAAAACAAATTCCAGCCCAGACTACTATACCCTGCAAAACTCTCTTTCAAGTTTATGGAGAAGTGAAATACTTCCGTGACAAAGAACAGCTAAAGAATTTCCGATGACAAAGCCAACCTTAAGCAGGCTACTGAAAGATGTTCTAGAGAGGAACCAAAACGATCAGAACTCAACTAATGAGATCAGAATCAACCAACTAAATAGGGTAAGCAATTAAACACAGGAGAAAAAGGAGCAAATGATAACAGGTAAATACCATGGCGACTGTAAGTCAATACATCTCAATTCTAACCATCAATGTAAATGGACTCAATTCACCAATTAAGAGAAATAGACTGGCACAGTGCATTAGCAAACAAAATCCAACAATATGCTGTATACAAGAAACACATTTAACTCATAAAGACATTCATAGGCTCAAAGTCAAAGAATGGAACACAATACTACATGCCCCAGCACCTCAGAAAAAAGCAGGGGTAGCAAT
>NW_004524782.1:3702800-3719938 GCF_000260255.1 Octodon degus
GGAAGACCCAATACTATTATGGGCTACTGGACTCTTTTAGCATATTTTGCTGAGTTTACACACCTATAATATTCAAATAACGGAACTTAACAAAAAAGGGGTGTACAGATGAATGTGCATTTTGTATCTGTGTATTCAAAAGTGGTTGGGATAGATATATATTTACATTCTGTTAATGAATGGAATTATTTGTTCTAATGGTGTTTGTAAATAGGATCTCAAGTCTGCATCTTGTTCAGCAATTAACCACTAAGAAGAAGGTATACAGTGTGTTAATTATTTAAACTGTTATACCAATTTGATTTGAAACTGTCTCATTGCTATTTGTTTATCAATAAAACTATAGCAAAAGGAATAATATGTAGCGTTTATTATGAAAAACAAAAAACACACAGGCATTGAGCAAATGATGGTGCACAAATCTACACAAAGAACACTGGGACAAAGGTTTTGTGGGTGGTTGTGATCAAAAGAGAATGTGTAGTAGTGACACTGGTTCTATGAATGTGTTTGGTGCACTTCTTATGCCTGTGGAGGATGAAAACCATGGAACTTCTGGAATACAACATGAGTCCTATACATAGAGTATTACTGATGGTGAATAATGCTGTCATTGCTAAATATAAAGTTTGCATATAGTGTTGAACTGGACAGTATAAAGTCTTTCACTTGTGATATTTTTTATTTCGATAAGTGCTCCTACACTCACAGGTAAAATGAGATTCAGGAAGATGTACAGGAGCCAGCAGAAGACAGCAGAGATGCTCAACTTGCTTGGAGATTTTGGTTTAATCTCTGACCTCTTGAAGTTTCTGGGGTCGGGGGCATGGCCTGGAAGATGTTCAGAAGGCAGTTGCTTCCCAACTGCACACCATTGACAATCAGGAGAAAACAGAAAACAAATTTGCATCCAATATCTCTGAGGAAGTCTTTCTGGCCAGAGGCGACCATGGTTTCTGGGATGCTTTATAGAGAATGACTAAGAAGTTGGCCATGGTTATGTGCCTGAGAGTCAAATCAGTGGAAGGTGACTCAGATCCATGTAAGTAAAGGTATAAATAATCAGCTAGGACAGAAATTACCCATGGATACAAGGACAATCTGAAAAAGTCTAATCCAATATTTATATTAGCAGAAGCCATCTTTCATTTTCAATGGTACCACTTGTATTTGTCTTAAATTTTTGTATTTGGTACAGGATCTCACTACAGAGCTCAGATTTATGATTTTCTGTTCACAGCAGCCCCAGTATGGGGATTACTGCATGTGCCACCACTCCCAGACTTGCAGTGCACCCAGGTTTGCATGAGGCACAACTGGTGGTGCCAGGGATTTAACCCCACTATTCGTGTTCTTAGGTACTGGTCACATGAGTTTTATATTAGTTTTAATTGATAAACTAATATTTACCTGTTATTTTTTATGAATTAAATTTTCCCGTTTCTGATTCTGTGCAAAGTTGGAGTTCTGTTCATATTCCGTGTAATTTGTGGACTACTTTCATCAGTGTGTTACACAATAATAACAAAGCTAATCTTCCCTACAGTATGAGTCAGTTCTTATTTTTCTTCTTTTACTTTCCAGGAGACCAGAGGGACAAAGATGTGATGTATACCTCACTTAAGTATTTACAAAGTTTCTGTTTGCACTGGAGTAGTTTACTTTGAACAACATACAGATTACTTTATGCTATTATAGAAGGTACTGTTAAGTATTAAAACTGCTTCATCTTTAATTTTTATTACGCTTTCAATTTTTACCTAATTGCTATTCCTGTGAGCAAAACATGTTGAAGGAAAAGAAAGAACAAAATTTTCTATGTCTTAACAAAAGACATATTAAAGGGCTGGAAAAATAGGTCAGCAGATTGAAGAGCCTGCAAGCAGGTGCAGGAGCCTGAGGTTCGATCTCTGGACCTGCTGTTTGGGCCCCTCCCCCGGGGCTCGCTGAGAGGGCCATTGAGATTGGTCGTGGTGGCGTAAGCCTGTAATCCCAGCTCTTGGGAGGCTGTAAACAGGCGGATCACTATGAGTCCGATCTAGTAGTGCTTCCGCTTGAAAGTTTGCGTAATTGGAAAAATTCATGAAATTTCATTGCATTCAATGGCATGTACACAGTAATATTTGGAAATGTGAAATTTTTGATTTTTTTCTGAATTCTCTATAGTTTCTTTATATTCTTTTGGTAGTTTAAAGAGAAAATAACAAAAATGAAACAGACTTTCCAAACATGCTAGTAGCTAGTTAGGTACTTGGATCCTGAGGAAATGATAAGGGGAATAGATGAGTTGGAAAGGCCTAGGGAAGAGATAAGAAAAGTAAGGAATAAGTTTGTGATGATACATTGGAAACGAAGACCTTCATGTAGCCGTCCTTATCCTGTGTGCTTCAGGCCTTGAATTCTTTCTTGTGTGATATTAAAATCTGGCCCTTGTTTTCTTACTGATAACATTTTCTCATGTATCTTTGACCCTTGTTTTGCTTTTAATTACTTGGCAGTATGTTATTTTGGGTAGATTTCTTATTACTAGCTTCTCATTGAATTTTGAATTTTGCCCCATTGTCCTGATTTAATGTCCAATTTGAAAGTTTCACACATATGCATGGAAATATATTTAATCTGTTATACAGTAAAACATGATAGGTTACAAATGGCATATTCAATGTCAACTCATGTATGTAGGATGAAATTCCAAAAGTGGTGCAGATTATTGTTCTTGTTTTACTTTTTGCTTCCGTGTATTCTTTTAAAGAACACTTATCTCACATATGCAAAAAGCTGAAAAATTTTTTATAAGAGTCAAAAAAGTAAATTGCCACCAGCTCAAGGGCAATGCAGATACTTGAACTCTTGATGAAACAACTATAAAAGAAATGTAAATCTCAAATTACCCCTGGATCTCAGGCAGAGGAATAAAACTGGAAATTCTCAAAGATTAAAAAAATGCTAATAGAAGATAAACAATAATTAATACATTTTATATTGTTATCTTCATTGTAGTTACAAAAAGTACAGGTATGAGTGAAATATTGTCCAATCTATATGAGCAGAATCATACCTTTGCAATGGCCTATCCAAAGTACATTTATTGTCAAATGAAATTCCAAATTAGAGTCCTGCATTAACAGTAAGACTTAAAATTTTCTTGTTTGCAGGATATATGATCATGACTGCCAGAGACACCCTGGAACATACCAAGAGTAACCAGGGCTCAGCACAGGCTCCTCTTCCCACAGTTCCTGTCCACGAGCTCTGTTTATGCTCTTGTGAATAATTGTGTTTGTGTGTTTTTGGTGTAGAGCAACATCTACCAGAAAAAATATCCCTGGACAATACCTGTTGCTCTTGTTTCACTTGCAGAGCCTACCTCTCAGACTGAAATACAAATCATGTTGCCAGGATTGGATCCTCAAGTTAATTCACACGGAACCGTGTGATATATAAGTCATCAAAATTGAAATGAAACAATTGAAATATTATTCAATATATGAAAACTAACACAAGGAAATGCAATATCAAACTATGGATCATATCCTACATATATAAAACTCTAAGAATATAAATATAATTTTACAATAGAAAGAAGGCTATAGATAATATATCATAAAGTAAAGATAGAGCAAAAATTAGGTATGGCAACATGAAGAACTGTAATTACATATACATATTGATTAGGATGCAAAAGGCAATAAACAGTACTCTTTCATAGGAACTGAATATGTAATTTCAAGTTTAATGGGGATATATATATCCTATGAAGTATGGCATCCTACATAACTCATATCATTTGAATTTGGAATATTTTCTGAGAAAAGCTTCAGGCAGCAAGCAGAGCTGTTCCTAGAGAGAGGCTGAGTTATGTGGAGCTCATTTCTTGCCACAGTCTGACCCAGCTGCTGGACATGAAGTTACAGGATTTAATATTTCCCTTGTATGGTTTAAAATATGCTTTGGCTTAATTGACCTTTATTGCTAAAATTTTGCCCTTTTAGAATAAGAAAGTTTACGTTGTGCTATAGTATCATGGAAGTATAATTTGTTATAGGAATTCTTAGCTAAGAGATTGTCTTGAGTCTCAGAGCTAATGTAGATTTAGACCTTCCATCAGTGCTGAAAGTGTGAAAATTTTGGAGACTATTAGGGACCTGTTAAACCAAATTTGCATGAGATAGACATGAGAATTGGAGGAGGGAGATGTAGACTGCTATTCTTTAAATCTAGTGTCCCACAATTGGTATCTGTGCAGAAATTGGTCATCTTCAAAAAAGGCAGTTTACTGGAATCATGAGCATAAATGTTACAGTCTTGCCTCTGGCTCTTTCATGATCTCTGCTTCTTGTTCCAATCGGTTGATTAAGTTTCCTCTGCCGTGCTTTTTCACGACACTACCTCTGCTTTGGTACTATGTAGTGAATCTTCCAAAACCAGAAACTGTGTTAAACCACGCTTCTTTGAGTTGTGTGTATGAGATATTTTGTCTCAGCCATGGGAACACTAATAAGTTAAATTGAAGTGTAAAGACAGCAGCGTATTAAATTTATGAACTAAAGCAAGACAGAAAGATATGCAGTGATAATGGTTATAAAATATCCTATAGTGCCACTATGAGTTTCACTATAGGGCTACCTGAAAGATGGGAAATTACCAGGCACATTATTTAAATTCATCTTTGAGTTTACATTTTATCCATGGCATTACATAAAGTCCAGTATAGTGTTTTTTATATTGGTATGAAGATTTCTCAATACCTTTCATTGAAGAAATGATCTCTTTACTATGTATACCTCAGTCCTGTGTAGAACATTTGTTTAGTACATACCATGTTTATCTGTGGGCTTTTTTGTTACATCTTTCCACCTATCTATTTTTAAAATATTTTTATTGAGAAACAAATAGCAATGAGACAGTTTCACAACCAATTACTAGCACATTTTCAATAATTAATGCATTGCATATTGTTGTCTTAGTGGTTATTCATTACACAAGATGCAGACCTGATATCCCGTCTCAAACACTATTAGAACAAACCTCCCTATTCATTGAATTCAGAGAATGGTGCTGTATATCTATCCTAACTATTTTGAGTATACAGATGCAAACTGGTCATTAAATTTGTATCCCCCTTTTTTGGTTAGTTTTGTCAGAGAAGGGCATTATATTGTCACTTAAATACTGTAAGTGCATGAATTTTTAAGTCAATTGCATGCTAATAGTTTTACAGTTTTTTATTTTTCATTTTATGGAAAAGAGATAAAACAAAATTCCATAACAAGATGATAGGACAACAACAATAGCTCATAAATTACATATAATTATCCTTAAAGTAGCTACTCAAACTAAAAGAAATGGGCATAGAAAATTCTCCAACTGACATTGGCACAAACGTTCCTTTCTATGAATTGTCACATTAGTAGTATAACTGCATTTTATCTCTTTTCCTTCCTTTCCGTTTCCCTGAATCATAGTTCATCTTTCCTTTTTAACAACTACTTGCCATTCACAGTGTTTATTTTACACTTTAGACCTTGTTTACTCGTTCAGTTTCTCACACAAGGGAGACAACATGGTGTTTACAAATGTGAGCCTGATGCTTTTCACTAATGAGTATGGTCTAAAGTTTCATCCTTTTATCTAAAATGTCTAAAGTATATCCTTCTCTACAGCTGAGTAGTACACGATTGTATAATGATACCAATCTTTTTATCCATTCTTGGGTGATGGACATTTGATTTCTTTCCAGGATTTAGATATTCCAAATTGTGTTGCTAGAAACAATGATGTACACAAATCTTTGTGGTATATTTTGGAAATCATTGTAGAGATTGATCACAGAGTTAGGATTTCCAGGTACCTTTTCTGTGTACCTTAAAGAATTATTATCTTTTCCTAACAACTGGGTACTTTAGTTAAAGAATTATTGTGATAGGTTTTGTCTCTAGTATTTTTTTTTTCTACTTTAGGGAAGGGGTTACAGGGTGTTCAGGGTCTCACTACTGGATCAGACTCCTAGTGATCCACCTTTTTACAGCCTCCCAAGAGCTGGGATTACAGGTGCAGGCCAGCACACCTAGTCTCAGTTGCCATCTCAACAGGCCCCTCGGGTGGGGCTCACATGGCAGGCCGGGGGATCCAACCCCCAGCCCTGCACCTGCTTGCAGATGCTTTAACCCGTTGAGCTATTTGGTTGGCCCTGTATTTCTCTCATATGAATTGCTGAAATATTATGGTGGTCGTCTAACATGGATGAAGCCCTTAAAACAACAGCTTCTCTTCCCTGTGACCAATTTCTGCTTCTTCCCCACCCCAGGGCTAGAATACCTTTCATGCATATAGAAGGGAGACCCCAGTCAGCTCCTTGCATGAAACCACAACTTCCCCTCAAACTCCACCCCTAGCAAAGGTCCATAAGAGTCTCAGGTTTCTTTGTCTCAGGTCATAGGATTTCCTCCCATATCCCTTGGATTTTCTTCATGACTTTAGAGCCAATAAAGGCCTCCTTTATCTTTCCTCTGTCTTCACTCTGCACCTGAAAAATCAAACATGCTGTGTGATATTTCAATACACACACACACACACACAGTATCATCATGCAATCAAGAAAACTAGTATATGACATAACATATATATTTTTTGGATTATTTATTAATTTGTTTACTCTAAGGTCTCACTGGAGCTTGGACACATAGTGATCCTCCGATCTCAGGCTCCCCAGAACTGCGATTATAGGCATAAGCCACCAGGCTAGGTTTCAATATTCCTTTTGGCCATATCTTTATTTTGAAGCCCTTAAGCTACTTTCCAGTAGCTGCCATTAAATAATAGAATATCATAAACTCCGTAGTCAGCACATTGTGCTATAGAGCACCATGACTTGTTTGTCATAACTTGATTTTGGTACCTCTTTTCTAACTTCCTTTATACCCCTTCACCCCTAGTATTATTAACATCAAGTAAACACTGTTCTTCATTCAGGGGAATATTATATAAACCATAATATATCACTATTTCTTTATCCACTCATCTTCTGATGCTTTTGTTATTTGGTTGCCTTTTGTAGTTTAATATGAATTTTGGATTTGTTCTGTAAATATTGACAGTTTATTGTGGTTTGTGTCTGAGGGTCCCCCCAAAAGCTCATGCTGTCATTGGGATGGCTTGTTTTGAGCTGGAATAACTTAGCTTGTGATTGATTTCTGGTTCAATGCTGTAATTAAGGATGTAAATACTCATGTAGCATGAAGAAAATTTAAGTGAAAGAAATAAATATGGCTTTCCCCTTTTCTCTTCTACTTGGTATTTTTTTCTGATCTTAACGGCTACCCTTTTGACACTCCATCCTCTTTTAGAGCCATCTGATTTTGGACTGAAACCTCTATCAGCTGTAAGCTAAATAAGACTTTCTTCATCTGATTTTGGGAATAGGGTACTTTCTTTCAGAAAGGGGCAAAGTGACTAAGTAAATAATTCTATTTTCATTGGAATGGCTTTCATTCTGTTAATGACATTGGCTTTTATCAACATTTTTAAAGAGAATGATTCTTCAAATTTATGAAAAAATAAGATATTTCCGTTCTATGATTTTACTTTTATGAGAGTATGTTTGTAATACATTTTATGATCTTCTTTATGTTATACTTTTACTTTTTAAAGAGAAAAAAATCAGTAAAAATTGTCATAGTAGCTTAGTATCATTTTAATCATGTCTCTGTCCCCCTAGATCAATTGCCTGCATTCAAAATGTCACTATTTTTGTTTTCCATCATGTATCCTTTGTGCTTATTCTTTATGTTCCATATTTCTCATAGAAGTAAAACCACACAATATCTAATTAATTTGGGGGTAAAAATTAATATTTAAAATTACCAAAGAGGTTGAAAAAAGAAAAATAAACAACTGAATGGATCAGCAACTACGATGATCAAACAAAATACTAATGATCAGTTACTATGATGATCACATAATCCATTAAACAAATCAATAAATAAGATGATCAATTGATCAATAAGCTGAGACAATATGGAAATAAATAGTTGAAGTTTTTTTATAAAAAATAACAATGCAGTAGGCCTGGGGAGATAGCTCAGCTGTCTGAGCACTTCACTGGCAAGTGCAAGAACCCAGGTTCTGTCCACAATACCACATGCCATGCCAGCCCCTTGAAGAGACAGCCGTGGAAACTGTGTGTGGAGGCACATGCCTATAATCCCAGTGCTGAGGAGGCTGAAAACAGAAGGATCACTATGAGTCCAAGCTGTGTAGTGAGACCCAGTATCAATCAATCTATCAATCAATCAATCAATAAAAAATAAAAATGAACAACAATATACCAAAGACTGCTTGAGCAAAGAATAAGACGTTGTAAAATTAAATGAGGCAAAGCACATGAAAATGGAAAAAACTTGAGTGAAAGTTGTGGCAACACAGATAAGACAAGTCAGAAGTTATACTAACAGAACACGTGGATGATGATGTTCTTAGAACATTTATTCACTAATAACAAAAGTAACAAGAATAATCACATGATGATCCAAGTTCTAGGTGAATCCTAAGAGGAACATAAGGATCTTTGGCTTTGAGGAAAACTTAGAGGCAGATGCTCATGGTATGAAGTATGAATGTGGTCAAAGTAAGGGAGGGATGGGCATGTAACTAAATGGATACGCAGAAACCCAAAATGTATAAGCAGAAAAGGACCTCTCTGTGACACATCTTCCTATTTTATATTGTATTCAATTTCTTTCATCTTTGTTCCTAATTATCATTGCAAATGTCTAACTCCTTCATTGCAAATGTCTAACTCCTTCATTCACATTCTTTCCTAGAGAGATATAGTTTGATTTTTTGTAGATATTGTGTATAAGACTGCCTTCTTGATTTCCATCTTAGTGAGCTTTCTTGCAGAATAGACATGCTTGTGTACTATGTATGTTTCGTCTCCTGTGATTTGCATACTGCATTTTATCTGAGTGCCTAAAGCTTTGACTTTATGTCACCATGAGCTCACCATAATGCCTTCCACTTGCAAGGACCTTACTCCCAAACTAAGTTTTATTTAATGGATTTTGGTGAGGACAGCAATATTTGGATTTTAGGCAAACAAATTAATGCTTGTCTTAGTTATTCTTCTCTCGTTGCTGGAACAAATACTCAACACTCAAAATGCAGGAAGGAACAGTTTATTTAGCTCACAGTTACTAGAGATTTCAGTTCATACTCTGCTGGCTTCAAGGCAGAGTGGCACATGCCAGAGGGCAAGCGTTCAAGGAGTCTGCAAAGAGTAAGAACACAAGGGAGAGGTAGAAGCAGCTCAAGCTGCTAGCTTTTCTTCCCACTATACATTGAAATGCAAATTACCTGCCCCAGGGCAGGTGCAGCATCCACACCCACAATAATCTATCACAAACTCCAGAAGTTTCCCAATAACTGCAAGAGGTTTTAGGGGGACAACTATACACAAACCATAACAATGTTGTATGCTTTGTCAATGCATTGTGCTTTTAATTTTAATTTTTTAAATTTTTCTTTCTGTGACAATGTAGTCCACATCCAAAGATAAAGAAGGCAAGATGTATGTAGCTCACTGTAGTGGGTTCTGTAAGGTTCAAACTGCGGACAACCTTGCCAGCTCCAGAATTTTATGACAGCTGAAGCACTGCTCTGTGCAATCAGTTCCACTCAACACCCAAGTCTGCCATCAAAAATCATAGGATGGACTGGCCAGATGGGTCAGTGTATTAAAGTGCCTGCTTAGACAGGCACAGAGACTGGGGTTCAATCCTCAGGAAGCCATGCCAGCCCCACCCTCTGGACACGCTGAGAAGACAATTGAGACTGGGCTATGGGGCATGCACCTGTAAACCCAGCCCATGGGTGACTGAAAATAGGAGGATCACTACAGTCCAATCTGTGTAGTGAGACCCTGTAGACGCTTTACTAAATACATACAAAAGAAAGCACAGGATGTTGTGAGAGAGATAAGTTTACTACCTGTGTTCTGAACACATTTATTTTCTTTTAAATTTAATGTTATTTTACTTTGAACAGTAAAAACGGAAGCGAAAACGGCATTTAGAAACAAAAAAACAGAAACAAGGTAACATAAAACAATGCATGTTACAGATTTTCAAGGCAAGAATAGCTGATTAACAATGGTTGATATGCTATCCATTTTTATCGTCAAATACGCTGTTCAGATTAAAAGTTATATTTATGTAAATTGAGCATAGGATTGCATATTACTGCTTGCTTTGAAGAAATCTTAAATTTTTGTTCCTGTCTCTCTTTTTCTTTATTTTTTATCTTTTCACAAATTCATTTTAAAGAGAATATAGTAATAATTGCAACTACAGTAGGAACAGTTCATATGATTCTCTAAAGCCAATCTATTAAATGATTTAAATAAGCGACATAATTTGAAGTGGTTTGCAACAGTTCAAATGAGCACACATTAAGCACACAATTTAAAAGAGTAGGAGTGTTTTTCCTCAATCTGATTAGGGATCAGGTTTTTTTCATTAATTTAGGGCAAGGTCTACAGGGTGTACAGAGTCTCACTACATAGATCGGATTCGTAGTGATCCTACTGTTTTTCAGCCTCCCAAATGCTGGGATTACAGACGTATGCCACCACACCCAGTCTCAGTCGCTGTCACAGCACACCACAGGGACCGGGCCAGCACTGCACGCTGGGGATCAAACCCGGAGCACTGAGCTCTGCCTCAGTCCGCTGAGCTATCTGACCAGCTCCAAAGATCAGTTTGTCTTCAAAGAAAATGTTCCCCTCAGATGCCCTGGTAAACAGCACAGCACCCACACGTCCAGAGTCTAGGGATCAGGAGCTCAATTCCACGCACATGCACTCTCATTGGGACAAGGAAGAGCACACTTAAATGCACAGTGACAGGGAGAAAGAGGGTGCACACACAAATACATGGACACATAGCCACACATAGAGTTATAGTCAAATCCAGGCAGAACACAAAAGAATTCATGCTAGAAGTGTCTTGGTACTAAGCAAGCAAGACTTGATATTTATGATGGTACTAAACACAACCTAATTTGTTTAAATTGCTGTCTAGTAACATAATACTTAAGTATAATCAAGATTTAAATATAATCATCTGTGCCAATACTTTGAAATTTAATATTTTACTCAGTATTCATCAATAATCTGAAAGTATACATTAAGCATACTTACAAAGTATAATACCACATTCGACTGTAAGTAAAATATAAATTTTACAAAAAACGTAGTTCTATGAGATAAAAACATGAATGATTAGACAAAAACGGAAACTGTTTTTAATCTATATTGAATATATATAAATATTGCCTACTGAAATGTTTCATGGTTATGTGTATACTAGTGTATACTAAGAGGAATAATTATTTTTATTAAATTACAGTGATAATAGGTAAAGGAAAACAAATCTAGATCTTGGTAAGTTAAAAAAATTAGCGCCAGGGAGATAGCTCAGTAGAATAAGCGCTTACCTGGCAAGTGCAGGGTCCTCAGTTCAATCCCTGGTACCGCCAGAAAAAAATAATTTAAAATGGACAGGAGATGATTTTTACCAATCAAAATTGGAAATGTAAAGTTAAGTGAAAGGGAGAGATTCTGTATACTACTGCTGAGCAGAGAAAGATGTGAAGAGTCTAGCAGTAACACACCTGTTTCTTGCATTTCCTTTGTACCTGCCCATTTCATGATCCATTTGTCCTAGAGATGTAGCATTTGTGTTCTTTATATCCTTCCTCCTTGCTTCTCACAACATTCTTGTAGTAAATGCAGGATATCTTTGAAAAATATCTGCCTAGAGGTGATGAGTCTCCCCAGGCAGTTAAAGCAGAGATAACTCTTAAAGGATTCTGGTCAGTGTCTGCACCAATGTCTCCAAAGGTCTTTGATCAGAGACTGAATTTTGTAACTGATCAGTGTGTGTGTACCAACGTCATTGGAAGAAACACAGACAACAACGGACACCCACTAAAACACTGGGCACAGGCTTTAAATCCACCAAATTAGAAGCAAGAAGAGACTACACAGGGAATAACCTGAGACATTTTCCTGGAATTAAGACTTTCAAAGTTTAAAAAGCAAGCTCCACAAAATTTTAACTCATGCATATTCAGATTGCCAAATTTGGTAATTAAACATTGTGCATCCAAACAACACCATGATCCACACCTAGCAGTATTTTACAGTCACTGATGAGGCTCCAAGACAGAGAAGATTGAAGGAAAGGGTCATATCCCTGGGGACTATGGTCACAGAAAAAGAGGCAGTACGAAGAAATCTGTTTGTAGTTTCTGGCTGAAAATATTTGAAGAATATACGAGGAAAGGATGGACATGGATTCCTTTAATTCAACCCAAGAACACAAGATTTAAAGAAGTAAAGTAAAGTGTTAAGACCATACCTTCTGCAATATGGGAACATTTAGTGAAGGTTGAGCTCATCAGTGATTCAACACAAGGGAAACCAGGCAGCACAAGCATGTTTCTTCTGAAGTGAGATGACTCTGTTTCTTGCAGACCAGACACAGCTGATTCCAGATGTGTAATGTCCAGAAATCATGAACACAAAGGGACATACAGTTGAGAAGCATGCACTTAGGAAAGCGTCAAGAGTGAACAGTAAGATTCTTGGATGACTGAAAAATGTCACATATATTTGCATGATACAGGACATGAAATAGAAAAATACAAAGAGGCTCACCAGAATAAGGATGCTGCAGGTGGCTCTGGTCTCAGGAGAAGACCTGAAGGAGTTGCTGGTCCTATGCATGTGTTGAACCCGCCGCTTGTGCATGAACAAGATGAAAACCATAGAGCCACAGGACAAAAGCATGAGCCCTATGCAAAAAACATCAGTGATGGTGGAAAGCACTGCATGTCCCGCATATACTCCTCTTGTGGTACGTGGATCTGAACAGTAAGCAAAGTCTATTCTATTTGTGATGTTTCTGGTTCTCCATCTGCTCATGAAGCTCACAGAGAAACTAATATTCAGCACCAGGTGCAGGACCCAGCAGAGGACAGTGAAGGTGCTTATATTTGGGCAATTTCACTTTCAGTTCTGCCCACCTGGAGTTGCTGGGGCTGATGGTGATGGCCTGGAAGACGCTCAGCAGGCAGGTGCTGCCAAAAGCTACACCTCTGCCCACCCTGTTAAGATAGAAAACAAGTTTGCATCCAAAATCACTGAGGAAGTCTTCTGACCCATAAGCTGCCATCGTCTCTGGGATCCCTCTAGAGAGAATGACCAAGAGGTTGGCCATGATCAGATGCATAATAATCAAATCTATGGATTTTGTCTTATATCCAGGGAAGAAAATATATAAATATTTACCTAAGAAAGAGAGATTCCCCAGTGTTCCAATGAAAATCTGAACAAGGAAGATTATGACAATATACACATTCCAGTGTGCCATTTCTGTCTTTCTGTCTTTTTCTGTTCACAATTCAAATTCTTAAACAGAGGTGTCTATGTGGTAACATGAATTGTGGATATTAGTTAATATAGAATTATATCCAAAATTCTCTCTTCAGAGGTGACATTTTCTTAATTATCACATGTAGATCACTGCTAATACTAGCAACCAACTTGCTTCTTATTGGCCTCCACTGGACATAGGCACCACTGTATGTGTTTCTTACAATCCTGGGAAATTTAATCGCAAGATGCTTAGTGATTGACATAAGGACTGATCGTCTAGCTTCAAGTCAAAGAGGTCTGGTAGCTGTATCATTTTTCTGATACATTTTCCCATCTCCTTCATGTTTTAAAATAATACACATACATGCAATTCAGTTCACGGATGCTTCTGTTTACAAAAAAATATGGTTCTGAAACATAAACATTCAGTAATTTTTTTTTTTCTCTTCATTAACGTCTCCTAAGGTGACAAATGTAACCTTGGGAATGTTCCTCAAATAAACAGAGAGAATCATCTCCCCACAAAAAATAAATCAGGATAAGTTCATGAACTAATCACCAATGGATTTATCATTTTACATTAATCTCATTGTGTTTTATGCACATTAATCTCTTGGATATTCCAATATCAAGTGTTATTATATAGAAAGTATTATGTGTAAATAATCTTATGAATTTAGGAAATACAGGTATATTTGATATTTTCTTCAGCTACAGTATCTCTATTGAATGTGAATACCATAAAACATATGCATTTCGTATTTTAAATACTGTCTACTAAAAGCATACAACCTATGATTTATTCTCATTTATGGGTTTTTAAATAGAAAAGAATTAACTTAATGCTTCTAAGTAAGAATATGATTCTCTATTCATTGTTGTAAGGAAAAGTGACCAATCTACATATCATATTATCTGCTAAATATATTAAAAGGCAAACAACTATAGAAAATTAAAGTGAAATTTGTAGCATCAGGTGTATCAAATAATTGAAGTGGCAGAGAAGTGAAAATAACATTTGGAGGGTATTTTTAAATAAAACATGATACTTCATGGCATCCATAATAAACACAGCAAATATAAGTTTTGTATAATCCTTCACTCTTAACATAAGTAGCTACTTTGGAAGCAACTTTTTTAATCAAGGGAAAAGAAACTCGATTATATGGACAGACTCCTAATACTGTCATACAGAGAAGTAATTTCTCATTCAACATAGACAACACAATCACACTGGAGAGAAAATTTCATTTTAGTAACAAGCAGGCAGGTTTTTCAAGCAATCAGAAAATTCTGTTAATTCCATCTTATTCATCAACAGAGAATTTAGAGAACAATACATGAAGGTTTAGAAAATAATCCAAACTTTAGAAAAAAATTCATTAAAATTTCTGCATAACCACTTTCTGATACCTCTGAGGCAAACTGATTTTCAAATTAACACCTCACTCATGATATTCAGCCTTCATTCTTGCTTGCATCCAGCTGCAGCAAACATAAGCACTGAGGTTTACGTAGGAACACATCAGCCGTCACTGCAATTCTGCACAGGGTCCTGGCACTATCGTAGTTGTCCACAGTTTGCCCAGGAATGAAGAATTGCTTTTCTAGTCTCTGTGGCTTGGGTGAAGTTCAGCCTCTAACCCGGTACAATCTAACTTCACACAAGAGCAATTTCCACGAACCTGTTGTTCCTGCTAGTGTGGCATACTCTGCTGCTCTGACTGAGAAAATTCACCTGGCCCTCCCCTCAGCCAGCATGATCACTTCAGTGTGACAGACACGTGGCCTGTGCATGAGAGAGGAAGGAGGCCAGACAGAGATATAAACACAGATGACAAGTCATCTGGGACAATTATGTGACAATGACACTTATATCTCCCCAGGACATAAATGATAAATTCTGTACCTCTGCAGCTGTGTATCTGCAAACTTTTTCTGAGTTTCAAATTCCCAGATACATTAACAGTTCTTATTTGTGGTGTATGTCTCAAAGGAGCAGAGAAGCCCCTGTTTGCAATGCCTGATCTCCACTTTCCTTGGATAGACACTGACATGCTAAGGCAGGCGAAGTGGAGTTTGAGCCTGTGGGACAGGCAGGAATGCACGTGGGCACCATTTGAACCTAAGCTTCTGTGGGTATCTGCTGGCTCAACAGTCCCTATTTTGTGCTCTTCAGTCTCCTATACTACCCCAGCAGTGATGTCATGATTAGAGTCGTAGAAAGACCCTATGGTAGGCCCAGGGAAGGGCAAAATGGAGAACATCACATCACAACTGCTATCAAAATCCATTAGAAACTACTTGGTTAACTATACACAATCAATTAAAGGTATAGTTTTTGTTTTGTATTTAAGACAGGGTGTACAGGGTATATAGGTCTCACTATGTAGATTGAACTCATAGTGATCCTCCTAAATTTTTTTTAATTTGAGCCTTTTATAGGTAAACGGATGCAACTTGAGACTATACTTATAAATAAAATAAATAATACTTGCTTGTGTAAACATCGTATTGTCTCCATAGTTTGAGAACCTGAAACATTAAATAAGTTATAAAATTTACAATAGAAATTGGAAAATGTGAAGACACTAATAACAAGGAAAGAGAAATTGGTACAGGGAAAGGAGAAACAAAGAAAGAGAAGAGGAAAAAATTATGATAGTTAAGATAGCTATACTGCTAATTTCTATTAGTTCTTTGGCTTGTATTTATATAGTTTGAACAATTTTTCAAGTGTATAGTTTGTAATCTGAACAAGTACTTTGAAGATAACAATAAGCAAGTAACTAAGCATTACTGTCCTAGTAAGTTGAGCCAAAATTTTGAAAAATTTACTCATTTAATTTTTTCTAAATCAACTTGATTGAGAAACAAATAGCAAAGAAACAGTGTCAAAACCAATCAATAGGACAGTTTCAATAATTAATACATTGCATATTGATGTCTTCATAGTGGTTATCTTTTTTAAATGATATGTGGTTTTATATTTTGTTCATAGAACAATCTTCTAATAAGATACATATTTCCATGGAAGTGTTTTTCACAAGCAGAGAAGGTGCATATGGCTCTCTGTAAATTAAAATGTCTTCCTTGGTTTGTAAATTAATCTGTCTTCTTTGGTTTATGTGAGCACTGTGATATTATGATTCATTCTAAAACACTAATTAGGTCGAATTTCTTGAGCTCGAAATATCTAGACTTTAGATAGGACCAAATTCACCTTTGGCTCTATTGATGAAGACAACTATGGCATGAACACTCTTTTGCAAAGCCAACAGCAGACATCTCTTTCAGATAGTCTGAGTTGTGTTCCCTAAGGCAATTCTGTAGGATGCTTATCATCATGTTTGTTCCAGCTTTTAGAAAAATAATTTATAAAAATAAAAAAAAAATTCCAAGGCCAAAATACCTGGGAGACACAACATGCTTTATTCTAATTTGAAAAATCATAGATTTTTGTAAGTTTTTTTATATCTAAAATTTAACATTTTCATCCAATAATCACTGAACTTTTTTTGCTACTTTTTATTTTTTTTATTTTTCAACAAATAATACGCTGCATATATTCTTCTTAGGGGTTAATTGCTGTACAAGATGCGGACCTGTGATCCTATTTACAAACACCATTAGAACAAATCATTCTATTCATTAACAGAATGTAACTATATATCTATCCCAACCACTTTGAATACACAGA
>NW_004524782.1:3726845-3744445 GCF_000260255.1 Octodon degus
ATTCATGCATTTGAGCCGAGCTAGTGTCCTCTGCACTTGTTCTGGGTGGGCACTGGGTTTCTTCCATATGTTTCTGTATTTGATTCTTTAGTGCAGATGTTATTAATTCAGGGATTTCTTTTTTCATTTCCAGTCTAAGGTCTTCTATATCTTTCTGCAGCTGTTTTTTTTCTGAAGCGATTGATTAATTGCTTTCAGCTGTGTGATTTCCAATTTGTTCTGTGTTAGTGTCCTCTGCACTTGTTACGGGTGGGCTTCTGTTCTGAGGTTGCATTTTGTGTAGAACTGTCTTCTGCCCTTTGTTGTAGATATTTGCTGTAGTTATAACCTTCCCACGTACTGAAGTTCAGGTGGAGCTCTACAGATTTTGGAGTTATCCAGCTGCGTCTGGCTTAGGTATGGCTGCTGTGCTCAGCTCCTTCCCGCTGCGGACCTGGGCTAGGATTGAGTCTGGGGGTTCCTGGAACTCGGCAGAAATTCCTACTCAGCCAAAAGTGTGGGGCAGGTAAGGTGGAGTGCTGGGGGGCGTCCCGAGGGGGTGGGAGAGGGTCCTGCCTATGCTGCGCCTGGGTTGGGACTGGTCCCGCCGGCGCAGTGTAGCAGGAAGCTCTCCACACACTCACCAGACCTGGGCTAGGACTGGGTCTCTTCATAGTGGTTATTAATAGTGTAATATGCAGACATGACATCGTGTCCAAATCTTTCTTCTCATTGTTTTAAGAGAAAATAGCTATATATCTATCCTAATTGGTGCATACAGATACTAAATTGTCCTTCATTTGTTTCCCTTTTTTGCTCAGTTTTGTCAAAGATGGGTATTCTATTGCCATTTAAATATTGTTGGTGTGTGAATTCAGCAAAATAACCCAATATAGTCCATTAGTCTATAATAGTAATGGGTAATTCATCGGACTGGCAATGTCAGGAGTTGTTGATTTTAGCCTTTTACAGCTCAGCATATTAATATGACTTCACTTTTTATACCTCCTATTTAAACTTTAATGCTGGATGGTTAAGACATAATAAAGCAAGACCTATGCAACAAGACATGTGGCTTTTGAATCTGACAAGTTCAGTCAAATCCCCTCAAGATTTGTCTTGAAATCCTGTATCACAGTTTGTAGATCCTTTGTCAGTGTCATCCACGTGGATGAGTCACGGCCATTGCTTGACCAATTTGCTCTCTGTGAAAGCCTGAGAGAACATTTTCTCTCCATGTGATTCTCCTCAGGCACAGTCTACATAGTTGATCACCTTCCTCTGTAGCCCCATAAACTCCTTGTTCAGAAAACTTGGGACATCACTGAGTTATAGACTGTTACAGTACAGGTTTTTTTTTATGTCTTGTGTCATCATTGACATTAAAAGGCTAGGTTAAGATGTTGGCTGTTTGTAGCCCTTCTTTTCCTCTAATTTTTGGTCTGCAAACTTAAGTTATTAACCCTCCAGAAGAGAAGTTTAATGATGTTATTACTGTATAGCATAGACAGTTGAGCTTAACCTCACTACCTGTATGAATATCAAACATCTTAGAGTAGCACGGAACAGGCATTTTTCCATTAAGTATTGATATGTTAAACTTTAAATCCGTACAGAATGTGAAGAAGAAACGAAAAAAGAAAAAAAGATTTTTTAAAAAATTGGAATAAAGAATTATATAGTTTTACAGAAAAATTTAGAAACCTAAACATATACAGCATTGTAACAGATCAGTCATATGGCAGTTTTTCTTCTTGTTTCTTTTATTCACGTACTCTACCCTTCTTTTTTAACAAACATTTACTTCAGAGACATTATAGCAGTAATTGATGTGACATGAAAGCCAGAAATAATGTAGAAGACCAGAATGAAAGACATTACAAGTATGACATTAGTCTTATACATTGTTATTCAGTGCAATTGCTTAGGTCACAGGAATTAGCATATATATGTTAGTCAGGGTGAGAATCCTACCAATTAATGGCTAGTTTCAAAAACCTGCTGAAGATTCTCAGGATCATTGGTTTAACCATCTTGTACTTATAAGTGTATGGCTTTGGTTCTCTCATGTTTCCTAGCTTTTCTCCTTGCCCTCTCTTCATTGTTTAATTCTTAATTTCTGGCTTGACTTTTCATTGTGTTATACTTTTCTATCTTTATTTCTTCTTTTGAGTTCTTATAATAGGGAAACTATATGATATTTACACATGTGTATGTGGTTTATGTCACTTATGAGTATATCTTCAAGTGGCATCCACTTAAATATAAAGGCTTCGAGTTTACCATTCTTTATAGCTGGTAATACTCCATTGTGTAAGATTAATACGTCTTTTTCATCCATTTCTCTTGTGATGGGCATTTTGTTTGTTCCAGGATTTGGCAATCACATATTGTGCTGCTATACATATAGGTGCACATATACCACTATGATACGGCATGGTTGGCCATTTGCCTGATTTTTAAACTATCCAGAAAGAAACAGTAGGAGCACTTTTTTATATCTTTGCAAAGTTAGTATCATATCACACAAGTTTGCCTAAGGACTAATATCTGACATTGACTAGATGTGATGCTTTTTTCAAAACTCAGGTAGTTTGACTTCTTTAGGCACTGTGCCTTTGTCCTGACCTCACACATATGACCACTTTTCAGCTTTAACATCTCCTAACAATATTTCCTCAAAGTGAGAAAGAAGACAGATAGTAGGTATAAATATAAAGAGTTCAAAATCAAAATAAATCAAAATCAAAGCTGAAGCAGAGAGAAAATGGAAAATAAACAAAAAATTAAATAAAATTCCTTCGGCTCCCACAGTATTGTGGTAGGGTTGAATTCAGAACCCTTAATTGTTGCATAGTACCATCAAAACTTCAGTAGCGTTAGTGCTGAATGTGGGGTTTCACCTGGTCTCCAGATGTGAGTGTCATGCCCAGGATTTAATCAGCAGCTTTCTGGAATGCTTGCTCATATCTTGTTACTCTGCCTGTCCACACACTGTTCTCCCAGTTGCTGTGGTGCCCGCAAACAGAGACAGCTGAAGGCTGCTCACAGGCCCACTCACAGTTGTCCCCTTCTGTACCTTGCACTGCCTCCTCTATTCCACACCACTGATTCCTCTCATGGAGTGCACCCACGTTGCACCACAGGGCATACAGCTACTAGCACAGTTGGTCACAAGTCCGAAAGAATGTGAATTTCTAGATCAAGGGTCCTTGTGACACTCATTTCAGGTTTGAGGTAAAATAATTTGCCACACCTTGTCTGCACAGGCCTGGGATGATTTCAATGAGGGTCACAAATCAGGTGGAATGCTGACTTCCTTCATAAAAACTATTTGCTACCGCTCACAGCCTTGTTTGTAGAGATTTCTGTTAGCCACATGGTACACAACAGAGAAAGAAAAAAAAAAACACCACTGCCCCATTAAAATGGAAGGAAGGGGTCCCTCACCCATATGAGTGATCATGAAATTGATTACTGAATTGCAGTGTTCCCTATTTCCAGAAAATCTTTAGTAAGTCATATATCAGGTCTATTCTGTATGGACTGAGTTTTCCACACATTTTCAATCTTTCCATCTTTTTAAAGAACTTCCTGGATTGCCTACAGGCAATCAATTTGTGGGCAATCTGAGGGCTATATGAACATTTAATCAGCTCCTATGCTTAAATCATATTTGATCAATATCTTGTCTCAAATTAATCATGACATCAGAATATATGTCCATGCCTTCTAATTATCTATGATTTTAGTACACTTCATCTGATTAGCTAAAATGTGATCCCTACTAATCTGTGCTGAATCTGCTCAACATTTTGTTCTGAAGGACAAGATTATTTCTTAAACTCAGAATAATATAAATGAAACATATCCATTAAAATAATCAAATCAACAGTTAATAACCTCCAAAGATATAATGTATCAGACCCAAACAGTCTCTCTCCTCAACATACATGAAAATGTTGATAAAATTATAAATTAAATTTAACAAATATAAAATGAATTATGTATTAGGCACAAGTGAGATTTATTAGGCATGCAATTTTGTTCAATGTATAAAAATCAACTAATATAGTTTAACATATTGAGAGGCTAAGAAAGGAAATTGTATACTTCCATGAACAGTTGAAGAACATCACTGATATGTGTATTATCATAAAAACATAGCAAAATTAGAAATAGTTGGGAACTCCCAAATATCCTATCCTAACAAGGCAATAACTTTGAGGTTAATGTGGGATAGTAACCCTATTTTCTATAGGCTAGAAATAAAAAATTGGAAATAAAAAACAATAATGTTTACATTAGTAAACATTAATATCATAAAATGATATTTTCACAAAGTACAATAAGCATATATAAAATAAATGATAAAAGTTGGATTAAGGAATCAAAGAAATAGACAATAGTAATGGGAAGGAAAACACCATATTATTAAGACTCCTGTTTTTATTTCTTTTCTTCTTTTGTCTTTTTTCATATATATTTTTCATTCATTTTAATGAGAAAAAGATAGAAATGAAACAGTTTCAAAACAGGTTAGTAGGACAGTTACAATAATTAATACATTGTATATTGTTGTCTTTGTACTAGTTCTTCAGAGGAGAGATGCAAATGCCATAATATTGTGTAAACAATATTAGTACAAATCTTTCTTCTCAATGAACTAAAAGAAAGTAGCTGTATATCTATTCTAAATATCTTGTGTTCCTTTCCCCCCTTTTTTAACAAAATGGTCCTTTATTTATATCCCCCTTCAGTTTTTCTTAACTTGATTGATAAGCTCTATGCCAATCTTCTTATCACTCTATCCACTTATTGTTTCAATACTGATGAACTATTACCAAAGTCTAAACAGAGAAGCAAAAGACAGGGAATATCTAACAAATGATTAAAAGAAAAGAAGAAACAGGAACATCCGTGAAAGTGTTCAACAGAAATCCTCACTAGAGATAGGAAAGAAAAGTCCATTTTGGCAAATGGCCTTTCAAGCACAGCATCACAGGACAGCCTCTTGCCTGATCAACAGAAAATTCCTCAAACTTACCATTACTATTGAGGTCTAATTCTTTCCATTATAGCCATCATCCCACTCTCTATCCCATCCTTCCATCTGTCTTTGTCTATCCCAGTTACTTCCATCCCTCACACTTAAGAATCATCACCACTCAAAATCTTCCACTTCCTCCATACATTTGCCACAATTATAATTTTCTGTATTAGACTCCTTCATTTCATCTGCTTTAAGATTCTTACCCTCAATTCTTCTATCTTCTGCACTCTAGGGATATCATCAATTCAACAGTTTTACCAACTAGTGTCCCAGCACTTTCAATACTCTTGTCCTCCTTTCCTATAACTATAAATATATTCCTCTTCCAGTGATTGTGCCAATCTTCAGTTATTTCTGTATACCTCATTCCCAAGCACCCATGGATAAAAATAGTTCATGTCCTCATGGTCTGTAAGGCCAGTCTCTATTACATCATGTCTGTGATTCCTATGCTTTCATCTTGAGCTGGATATCCATTTATACTTGCAATTCCAACTCTATTCAAGGCTTTTTCAAGAAGTCAACACATGCTTATCATCCTTCAGGCTGCAACTCCTCTTTATAATTTTCCCCTTTCTCTGCATCAAGTGTAGATGACTGTGACAACCACTCTGTGCTCCTGAGTTGGGTGAGAAGTGTTGGTTTCTCTGATAATGAAAGGGATGGACACTAACACTATCTCAACCTAGTGGATTCAGTTGTGAAGACTTCGTGAGATCTTTCCATCTTATGGCTACTCTTCTTTTCACACCTCCTAGCTCTACTGGCTTCCAACATCAAGAAGGTACATATCCATACATGCCTGTATAATACAAACTTCAAGATTACTTCCACTGTTATCTGGGCTTCATGGGTTCTCATTATTCTTTTACTCTATCTGCATGGCTTTGACCTGTCCTCAGATATTTTGTTTACTTTCATTGCTCATAAGCTATATTATGGTGAGCTTTGGCATTATGGTGCATATTAAATAATACCTTTTGCAGTAGGGAATCTTTACAGGGCCTGGGAGAATTCAGTGGGGCAACAGAACTTTCCCACATCTCTCTGTGTCAGACCTCAGCATTCTCTACTCTTCACCACAGGGGAGTCTGCTCTCAACACTTCAATGGTCTCTTTAGAGATTTCAGTCAAAAACTTAAGTGTTCTCATTAATTAAGAACTGCAAATAGTTTTTCAGTATTATTCTTTCTCACCAAGGTTACCTTGTCGTTGCTATTAATGATGAAAGAATAATTGAACTTTCATGGAAAGGTGAAGTCACAGAGTTACAGCATTTTATCTCAGAAGACAGACAAAATTACTTTGGCTGATAGCGATGCTTACATTTCAAACTGTGCAGTTTGTGTTATTTTATGCTGAGACAAAGCATGGAAGATAAGTAGAAATACATATCAAACCTTTAGATTTGTGGTCAGAATGGACAGTGTAACTTTTCGCAGGTCAAAACTGATGCAGGTGAAAGCCACACAGGAGGGAGAAATAATTTCTGAAGCAAACACTGAGCTGGTAAGGAGAAATGGGGATCCTAGATGATCGACACCACTTCAGATTACAAATAATGAGAAATAATGTCATTTTCACTGAGTGAAACTACAAATCTGTGACAAAATTTTAAAAGGTGTGATTATAAAATGTACATGTCTTTAGGTCTTTTTATTGCATGTGTGATGATCTTTGTGTTAATAATATCCACAAATATCACCTCTCTGCTGTTTCACCTCTATAGCTTGTAAATTAATAATGATATGTGAGCTTAATAAATTTGATAATAACACTACATATTTGAGCCCGTGTTTATGTTTTATATACCACTGTTTAGAGAAAGAAATGAGAGTACTCAATAATTTTTGTGATGTTTTATTCTATACAAAATTTTATCACAAAACAAAAATCTCCATTCTCATTTCTAGGTTCAGCCTTTCTTACATTTCTTGAAGCTAAAATCTTACATATTTTAGAGCAATCAGCATATATACATTTTACTAGCACCTCTTAAATTTCATAGTTATTATCTTATACTATAAAATATTAACAAAAGTTGAATTTAGTGTGGAAATATAGAGATCTTAACAACATAAAACAAACTAATCAAGTAATAATGATAACCAATGAGATAACAATCTCTTAATGAATGTGGCTCACTGAATTTGCTAATATCACATTGTGAAAACGCTACTTGTTGAATGAATGTATGCCAGTCAGAATCCCCATTTTTCCTCAAATGTGGTACTTGTGTATGGCGGTATTTGCTTAAGGCAGTAGTGCTTGCTATATTGATTTCTGCCAAAAGTGACTACAATGATGGCTGTGTAGCACTTGGCCTTAGATGAAAAGTTCTTAGTTATCTACAGCTGCACTTCAATTTTTGAACACAATCCAGTGTATGAAAACCCACAAGTGTTTCTAAAGGAAATTGACAGTACGTGGAGAACACTGTTACCCAGTCTTCATTATAAAAAGTCTATATTATATTATCGTGAAGGCCTCTCTGGTTCTGAAGACTAAAATCAGCCTGACAAACTATCAGAATGGCCTTCTCTGAGGCAGTGATGGGAGTGGTTTTCTTATTACAGACTGTATGTGGAGTCCTTGGAAATTTGTTTCTTCTTCAACACTATCTCCTTCTTTACTTCACTGGACATCGGTTAAAGCCCACAGATTTAATTCTCCAGCACTTGATGGTGGCCAATTCTTTATCCTTGCTCTCTAGAGGAATCCCCCACACAATGGCAGCTTTTGGCTTGCAAGATTTCCTCAATGAACTTGGATGCAAAGTTGTGTTCTATCTTCATAGAGTGGGCAGGGGTGTGTCCATTAGCGTCACCTGCCTCTTGAGTGTCTTTCAGGCTATCACCATCAGCCCCAGAAACTTCAGGTGGACAAAGCTTAAAGCAACAGCCCCTAAGTATACTTGTTTCTGTGTTTTCCTGTGTTGGATCCTGCAAATGCCTGTGAATATACTTTTTTCTCTTAATGTAACTGCAAAATGGAACAAAGAAAACATTACACGGCAAAAAGACTTGGGATTCTGTTCTGCAAATCATTCTGACATGATCACTCTATCATTATTTGCAGTTCTGTTATTGTTTCCTGATGTTGCAAGTTTGAGCCTCATGCTCTATTCCAGCACCTCTATGCTTTCCATTCTGTACAGGCACAGGCAGCAGGTCCAGTATATCCACAGGATGAATGGCTCCTCTAGATCATTCACTGAGTTCAGAGCTACACAACGGATTCTGCTTCTTGTGAATACTTTTGTGTCATCTTACACTCTCTCCTCCATCTTCCAGGTCTGCATTTCTAATTCTCCAAAACCCAGTTGGTTCTTTATAAACTTTGGTGCATTTATCACTCTGTGCTTTCCAGCTTTCTGTCCCTTTGTGCTGATGATCCCTGACTTTCAATGTGCAGACTCTCTCTCTAAGTAAGGAACAGAAAGTACTTATTTCTTTGTTCACTCATCTCTCTGGACTCTAAGCACCACTGTGAATTTTTCATTTTAGAACAGTGAAGAAGAATTTTCCTGTTCTGAAATTCTGATTAACAATAAATCATAGAAGCACTACCAGTGATTTATAAATAACACAACTTTTACTATGTGATTTCTTCAATAAGTTGCTTCTTTTTCCATGTTAGAGTACAGCTCTTATAGAATACAAAGAAACCCCTGGTTTCACTGTCCTTCTGGAGATTATGGTGTTGTCATTGAGTATATAACATTCAATTTGACACAGTAAGTTTAGAAAGCAAGGAAATAACCTGTAAATTTCTGGGGAAAAGGTACAAGAAGTAATTAGCATGTAAGGTGGTCAGTAAACAAACTAGATAAATGAATATTTTAAAGGAAGAATGGAGACATATGAGGTGAGGCTGAATTGATAGCAGCTACAGTTAGAAAGTGTATTTGGGGCCCCAAAATGAATTGTATTTTTCTTTCTTGTGGACCTGGTATCCCATTGGCATAATGATACAAAGGAGATAAATAAATTTTATTTTCATGCCGAAATGCCCATAAAGTCTTTTCTTTTTTACCCAAACAGAACCCAAATACCCAGTATGTCCTGTTTCATGTTTTAAGTATTTTTTGCTGCAATGCAGCAAACTATATAACATTTTACAGTAGAGATTTCCCAAATAACTTTCACTGATTCTCAGAGATTTTTCTTCTCAAAATATCACTTCATCTTGTATACTTTTCTTTAGTATCCATTTGGGCAGAGATTGGTAGACATAAAGTACATCTAATCATTCTGCGATTCACTTGTTATTGAACATATAGAGAAAAATAGACGAGCTGTGTTTCTTTTACTAGAAGGAATATTATTGTAAAGACAAGGAGAAATTATCCTCACTGCCCCAAAGGAAAAGAATCATAAATTCTTGGCCATGGTTTTTCTTTCAAGTTGCTGCTGAGCTGTCTTCCCATCGTAATCCTTATTCTTTTCACCTGTCAGTATTCAAGAGTCCAATCTGATGTCATGATGACTTTATCCTTACCATTGTTCTGTCCCACTGTTTTAAATTATTCTTTCATTTTTATAAAGGAGTTCTGCTTACTTATTTTGGTCTCAAATGCTTCACAGTAGTTCCATTCTCGCTTGGGGAATGTGTGTGTGCAGGGTCTTCTTTTTTGACATCTTATAATCTCTTTGAATGGTGCTAACATAATAATTTTAGTGTGTATGTGTGTGTGTGTTGTGTATATGTGTTGTGTGTGTATGTGTGTCTTTATTACAGTTTGAATAACATCAAATGCTCTTCCAATGAATCCTGAGGAATTTGTGGTTTAACATTATACAAGGTATAACTTCATTAAAATACAATGGTAGGGCCAGGGAGATAGCTTAGTAGAATAAGGACTTGTCTGGAAAGCTAGGGTCCTGAGTTCAATCCCTGGTACCTCAAAAAAAATATAATGGTAAAATAATTAGGTTACGCTAACCAGAATATTAAAGTAAAACTTTGGTTGTGTTTCTTTGAGTCATCAAAATTGATGTTCTTAGGAAATGTAAAGTATGTGAAAATATCACATCAATTTGCAGTATAAGTCAATGTCACACTATTTTATGGACATTGCTGGACATGTTATTTATTATGTATGTATGTTTATAGTTATGTATGTATGTATGGGTGTATTCATGTATTTATTATTTATCATGCTGGAGTTTCTTGTATAAATGTAATTTTGACATCAGATAAATATGTTTCTAAAATTCGATAGCACTAACGTGAGGAATTCCTTGTGGAAAGTTTCATATGGGATGTTAAAATCAGTGTTGAAAACACTGAGATTAAAATCTTCTTTTCAGGTAATTGATTAATATTCTCTTAAAAATTTTACTAGACACAAAGATAGAGTTATTATTCAAAGACACAATGAATGTTTCCTTGGTGCAGAAGATGGGTACTGTGTCTATCTTCCTAAGATATTTTCTGTGAACTCAAATGAAAAAGTGTACTGAAAAAAATGCATGTTATTGACACGCACACATGCAATTATAAACCCATAGAAATTAATCTCAAAACAACACCCACTCTTCATTCCTGCAATGTCCAGTAGCTGTCAATTTGGTAGGTCTCATACTTTTCACTGAAAACTATAATGTAGAATATTTTGGGTGTCTCCTTGTCTTTCTCACTGCTTTTTTAAAATTAATTTTATTGAGAAACATATAGCAATGAGACAGTTTCAAAACAGGTTACTAGGACAGCTACAATAATTAATGCATTGCATACTGTTTTCTTTGTAGTAGTTATTCATAGTACAAGATGCAAACAGTGTTTGGATATCCTGTCCAAACAGTACACTATTAGTACAAATCTTTCTTCTCATTGAATTAAGAAAGATTAGCTGTATATCAATCTCAGCTTTCTTGCTGCAAGAGGAGTAGATTTTCTTTATCATTTTATTTGTTTGAATGGAACCTCATTTCTTTACTTTTGCTTTTGTAGCTGAGCTTTCACATTGCTGTCCAAAGCTCCTGGCCCAGAGAGTGGCACAGAAAATTCTCCCTGTCCTTTGTTCTCATAATT
The DNA here is from genome assembly GCF_000260255.1 of Octodon degus. Taxonomy (NCBI): domain Eukaryota; kingdom Metazoa; phylum Chordata; class Mammalia; order Rodentia; family Octodontidae; genus Octodon; species Octodon degus. The sequence continues at coordinate 3,737,914 of NW_004524782.1, forward strand.
TATACTTTTGTACTTTATATCTATCTCTTTAATTTGCTTTGAGTTATTTTTTGTATAAGACATGAGAGAAAACTTGCAAACATCCAGGATTCCAGTAGCACTTATCAATGACAGTATCCTTGTCCAAATTTGTGTTCTTCATATGTTTGTTGAAAACAATTTGGTTATGAGTGTATATACTTCTGGTACCACTGGGTCTGTGTGCTTATTTGTGTGTTAATTCCATGCTGCTTTTCATGTAACAGTTTAATATGTGTAGTGTCTGATGTTTCTAGCTATTTTACTTTGCTCAGGCAGGTCATCCATAATGTGTCATTTTTGGCTACACCTGAGTACTAGGATTTTAGTAATTTGAGTAAAGTATGAAATTTGTATTTTGATGGAGAATTCACTACATATTGATATTTAAACAACATTAATTCTTCAAGTCCATGATCGCAGGTTTTTCTTTCTGCTTAATTGAGTCCTTTACAATTCTTTCATGAATCTTTTATAATTGTAGAGATCTTTTACTTTCTTAGTTGCATTTATTCCTAGTACCTTTTTATTTATGCTGTGAATTTCCTATTATCATTTTCAAGATAATTCAACCTGAGATTAGCCTCCCTTGTTCATTGTGTTTTAACATTTTGCTAAGTTCCTGAATTATTTTTGCAAGTGTTTTAATAAAAATATTTGCACCCATGTTCTTCAGGAATATTAACAAGTAAATTACATTTTCTGTTAAATTATTGCCCATTTCTTTATCACACTAATGTTGGTCTCATACAATGAGATTGTAGGCATATATAATTTTGTACTACATTATGTTGAAGTTTTTCCTTAATTCATTAAGTTACTATTTGTACCTTCTTTTAGCTACTCAATAATATTAGCCATTGTTTTCTTAGTTGCTTTTAGCCTTTGCACGAAGTCAATAATTTTATCTATTTGCTTTTTGAACATTTTGTCTTGAATTTATTCCCTTCACGGTAAAGTCAATTCCCTTCAGTGTCAAGGGGCAAGGTGAGACGTGTTATAAATTTTTGGTTCACGTTTGCTTGTTTTATGACTCTTCACTTTTTCTTCTTCTTTACTGGTTTTAAGCTTTATAAATTTTATTTTACATTTATTTAGCTTTATTTCATGTCCCTTTTATTTAAATAAGTACTTATAAAGTATTACAATTTGTGCTAACTTTCTACAACAATCAAGTCCCAAGTTGCATTTTGTGGGATCATTGATATTTGAATGCCTGAGGATTTGCTTCTCTTTTATCCATCAATTTCCTTTTTTTTGCCATAATTTTATTGATAAACAAATAGCAATGAGACAGTTTCAAATCAAATCAGTAGGACAGTTTCAATAATTAACCCACTGCATACATTCTTCCTAGTGGTTAATTGCTGTACCAGATGAGGACTTGAGATCCTATTTACAAACACCATTAGAACAAATCATTCTATTCATTAACACAATGTAACTATATATCTATCCCAACCACTTTGAGTCCTCTGCATGGTTAACGACCTAAGTTTGCAGACCAAACTTAGAGAAAAAAGAGGGCTGCAAGGAAAGCCGACATTTTGGCCCTAACCTTCTAAGGTCAATTAAGACTCAGGACATATGAGAACTTGTACTGTAATGTCATCAATTTCCTTTTATTAGGACTTTGTGTAAATCAATTCCATAATATCAGAACTTGCTATGAATCAGATCAACATACAGATAACCACATACATTCTAAGTGTTGGTAACTATCAGATAAGGTGTAAATTGGAATGTTCAGTCACACATGCAATAACATTTGGTCTTCTTGGTCTGGTTGTTTCCCTATAGACTTTTAAAAATAGAATATGTGGACGTGTCTTTCAAGATCTACTATGGCGATATGAAGCTTTGGAGACCATTAGCAACATTTTGTGACCACACAAATAAGATAGTTCCATGATTGCCTTCCTTTTAAAAAAGATTCTGTGTATCTATCAAGCAGCTGCAGAATATTTGTTATTTCTTTGAGTCGCCAAAATTGCTGTTACCAGAAATTGTAAAGTATGTTAAAGCATCCCAATTTGCAATATGATTTCATGTCCCACTACTTTATGGACATTGGTTGGCATGTATTTATTATGTATGCATGGCCAACTTTGAGGATTTGCATCAGGTTATAATCATGTACATATTTGGTCTGAAACTAGAAAATGTTCCTCATACATATATTCTTATCTATAGTTTTGTTAAATGTATGTTGCAAGAATATAATCATGTTTGTAAATTTAATGCAAATTAGATTCTAGTCTTCACTTTCCAGATGCTTGATTTACATTTTTTGTTCCTTCATACTTTTGCCTTCTAATGGAAAGATTTACAAACTTCCCTTTAAAGTGACTGCATTTTTAATTGTGATAAGTAATTAACAAATGCAAAAATCAAAAGACAGATTTTGAAATTAACTGAGTCGAGTGCCTTTCTATCAACTGGAAGCAGTTCAGCTAAATTAGCCTCATGCCACTGAAGGAGAAATGGTGAGAAATACCTCCCATTGGACATTGTAAGAATAGGAAAAATTGATACATACTTTTTGAATTTACATGTGAATTCAATTCTGCTTTTGCCTAGGGACATATCAGATTCTATTTTAAAGTCAAATCCAATGCCAAATACAAAATCACTTAGGAAAAAAATGAATCTAGCTTTCAAGAGAGTGGTACTTTCTCAAGAATATGAGATGTTACTTCATGAAATCAAAAGATTAGTATGGCTGATCGAATACCTCATTGATTTACAGTAACATTTAGTAGATAGCTCCATTGAATGTGTATATTGACCTGTGCAAGCTTTTCACATCACCTCTGCATTGGCCTTAGTGATTTAAACGAAACAAATTTCTTCAGGGCCTTTAGAGGAGACTCTTCATGACCATGTATTGTGCAGAATTATGTATTGGGGAAGCCCAGAGATTAAATGGAAAATACAGTTACTGAGAAATGGAGGAGACACACATAACTGAAAAGAGAAGATCAAGCAACAAGAGATAGCCAATAGATAAGCTATATATTCAGGTCAATTAAAAACCTAAGCAAGACGCTTTTAGTTCATCTCAAACAACCTTTAACTCCAGGTCTGCTGAAGAATCCATCATGGGAGAGAGGTTCTACCATCTGGAGAGAAGAGGCCAAAGCAGCAAAGGCCATATCCCTGATAAGGGCTTCAGTTCTACTCTTCATTCCCTGTGGGAACCCAGAAAGTGATACTGTTATAGAGCAGGCACCAGAGAAACTTATGTGCAATAAAACCATTCTCCAAGCAAGTACCAGTGGGCCTCTGGAGAAGAACAGAGAAGAGAATGGCTCTGACTAGAGATTGTGAGCTCAAGAGACTTGTGCTTTAGGGAGCCACATGCTAGAAGCATGAAACATGAAAAGAGGCCGATTTCTGATGTGACCAGGCCAGGTAGTTCCAGCTCCCTTCCAAAGGCTGGCGTTACAGGTACATGTGATACCCGGCATACTGCCCATTGTTTTGCACTGGCGAGGGAACTTCTTTAATGAGCCATGGATGCCACAGGACCATGGAGTGCAGAGCCAAGAACTGTAACCATAAGACACTGAGGAGGAAAGGCAGGCACAGAGTGCTGGAGAAGTTAATCACCCAAGTCACTCCCATACACCGGCAAGTTCTGTGTTTTTGCAATAGCGCATCAAAGGCCCACTGTGTGCTGCTTCTAAGGGAGTTCTCACAAACAAAGTCAGTGCTGATGAACAAGCTCTTAGTGCTACAGGGATCACGGATATGAGTTCCACAGATTGAAACTGGGGAAATACAGGAGAGAAAGAGACTTTAAGCATCGTCAGGTTTTAGCAGCTTCCTATCCTACTCTGCTCCTAAATTCAAGGGAACCTTGTGCCCATGCACATCCTGCAAAGTGCTCATGGTGCATAACCCACTAGAAAATTCTCTACACCAATCTGAAGGCTTATGAGGGCCAGGAGCCCTAAAGGCCAGAGCATGCAGGAAGGGAGAGAAAATGCCACTTGCCTGGAAGCCACAGGCGACACAAATGAAGACACAGAGTGACACAGGTCAGTGAGTACACAAGACAGAGTGTACTGACCGTGTCACTGCAGAGCTTTCTATATGGGAAATATCTTTGCACATAAAAAAGAAAAATAAAATTAAACGGAGACTTAATTTAAAAAAAATACTTTTGATTGTTGAGTCATGGTAAACCTCATCAAGCTCTATGCAGAATTCATCCTTTTCCAGCCAGAGCTCAGGTCTGGCATGTGTGAGACCTTCTGACTCCTCACTGCTCCCAAGACTCCTGTTCAGACAAAGCACAGGAGTTGTGTGTGTGTGAGACTTACTGACTGCTGGCTCACTCTCCGATCCATTTTCAGCCAGAGCCCAAGTCTGGCATGTGTGTGGAGACGATCTGCACACTCACAGGAACCTCCTCCATCAGACAGGCCTGGTGGGGATCCCTGTGGCAGAACTCCCTACAGAGAGGCTAGGAGCCAGAACCACCCAGCCAAACCAGGAGCTACATACGTTACCAGAGAGGCACAACATGTTCAATTCCAAAGGCTGCAGCATGAAGATGCTGAGAACATCAGGCAGACCCAAGGCACGCCCGTCTAGATGAGTTCAAACTTGTTAGATCTGGAAATAGTAAGTTGAGACACTTTGCTAGACTCAGACCTATGAGAGCATCCTCACTCTTTCTCTCTTGACAGAGAGAGGGGGCAAAAGTTAACCAGGGTGAACTAGTCTGTTTCAAAGAACCCATGTACATAAAGCAGAGGTGATCAAACAGAAATTTGGGGAACTAATTTAAATATAAATTCTGAATTTAATATCTGCTTAGCTATACAAACACAATGTTTGCTCTTATGGTCTAAAATACAAACCCATGAGTTACAGAAGTTTGTCAATTGCTAAATATCACTACTCATTATTACTGTTCCTACTTGTTTTGTAAATATAAAACTGTAACAGTTTAATGACATAATCTCTCTTGGAGAAGAACTTCAGTAGGAGGTAAGGTAATAGCTGCAGCAAAGCACTACACCAAAGGTCAGAGGACACTGTTATACAAAATGACAAAAACAATATAAATAAAAACAAGCAAAATGCATTCTCAATCTCTGAACCCACCCAGAATAAATGCAGGAGATACTAGCATAGAAGAAATTGGGAATCACACAGCTGAAATCTCTGAATAAATAGTGTTTGAAGTAAAGAAACAACTGCAGAAAGGTATAGAGGATATCGTATCACGAATAATCCCTGAAGTAAAAAAAAGAAATGACAACTGTAATGAAAGAATTACAAAGTGATTCTAAAGAAGACACTGATAAAAATAGAGGATAATAGAAAAATGATGGAATTATTGAATGGGCAACATAGGACAAAACAGAATGCATGAAACAGATTCAAAGTGCTATACAGGAAATTAAAACCTTAATCACAAGCTGACAAAACTGTTTGAATGAAAGTGAAGACAGAGTTTCAGACCTTGAAAACATCATTGCAGCTAATGAAAAGGTAGGAAAAGATCTCTTAAAAACAACTAGGACTCAGGAAAAAAATAATTCAGCAACTGCAAGATGATACAAAGATGAACAACCTAAGAATAATAGGCAACAACGAGAAAAAAAGGAGTCACTAAAAGTGAAATTAAAAGAATATGGGCAGAAGTAATAGAAGCAAACTTCACAAATATGAGGAAACAATCTCAAAATTCAGGTTACCGAATGTGTTAGAGACATACAGAACTCCCCATAATGTCAACCCAATTAAAAACACACCAAGATATATAATAGTCAAGATGCCAGAAATCCAGCATAAGAACAATATACTAACTGCCATTAAAGAAAAGAAACAGATCACATTTAAAGGAAAACCCATCAGAATAATGGCAGACTTAAAACACCATGAAGTCAAGACCATTCAGCAAAGTACTTCAAGTACTCCAAGAAAACAATTGCCCAGATATAGCCCAGACTGCTATATCCTGCAAAACTCTCTTTTACGTTTGATGGAGAAGTGGTTGATAAAGAACAACTAAAGAACTTCATGATTTTAAAGCCAACCCTACACAGACTACTAAAAGATATTCTAGAGAGGGACCAAAAAGACCACAAAGTCACAAAAGAATGGAAAGAACCCACAAAATGGGCAAACAAACACAGAAGAAAAAGGGGTATACAACCACAGGCAAATAATATGTCAATCATAAGTCAATACATCTCAATTATAATGATCAATGAAAATGGACTCAATTCACTAATTAGAAGAAATAGAATAGCACAGTGATTACAAAACAAAATTCAAAAATATCGGTATACAAAATATACACTGAACTCATAAAGAAATTAATAATCTGAGAGTAGAAGGATGGAAAAAAAATACTACATGATCCAGCATGCCAGAAAAAAGCAGGGGTAGCAATCCTGTTCATACACAGTCTAGACTTCAAAGCAAGAATGATAAAACAAAATAAGATCACTACATACTGGTTGAGGGAAAAATACAAGAGGAGCAGGTAACA
>NW_004524782.1:3744545-3748211 GCF_000260255.1 Octodon degus
TATATTAGGGAAGGGTCTGCAAAGTGTTCAGGGTGTCACTAATAGATGAAACTCATATTGATCCGCCTGTTTACAGCCTCCTAAGAACTTGGATTACAGGAGTGCACCATTCTGCCCAGTCTCAATCATGGTCTCAGCATGTGCCAGGGAAGTGGCCAGCATGGCAAGCCAGGGGATTGAAATATCCCTTGTGCCTTCTTGCAGGCGCTTTAACCCTTTGAGCTATTTGGTCAGCTTTTATAAAAAAAATCTTAATGGATGTGAAAAATCTAATATACAATACCATAACCTTAACAGGAGACCTTAATATACCCTTATCGCAAAAAGATAGTTCAAGGAGACAAAAATTGGCAAAGTAGCATAACTGAGTAAGAACTTGGTTCTAATAGACCTAGTGGGCAAAAACAGAGTGTTCTACCCAACCACATTCATATGCAAGCTTTTTTCAGCTGCACATGGGACATTTTATAAAATAGATCACATCCTAGTACATAGATCATGCTTAAGTATATGTAAGATAAAAGAAATTATCCCATGCATACAATCTGAACAGAGTGTCATGATACTGGAAATAAATGACAAAATAAACCAGAAAAAATCCCATAGATACATGGAAATTATGCAACAGCCTCCTCAGTAACCAATGGGTTACAAGTTAAATTAAACAAGAAATTAAAGAATATGTACAATTCAATGAAAATCCAAGCACAACTTATCAGAATTTATGGGATGCCATTAAAGTAGTTCTGAGAGGTAAATTTATAGCTGTCTACTCACATATTAGGAAAACAGAATGGGAACAAATAAATACACTAATGCTACACATCAAACGTCTGGAAAAACAAGAGCAAGCCAAATGCTAAGCCCAAAGATGGGAGGAAAATATAAAGATTAGGGCAGAAATCAGTGCAATTGAGACAAGGAAAACAATTCAAATAATGAATCAAAAAGCTGGTTCTTTGAAAGATTAAAGAAAGTTGATAAACCCCTAGCTAAGGTCTTCAAAAAGAGGAAAGAAAAAGCTCAAATACAAGCAATAAGAAATGAAAAGGGTGAAATCACCACAGACCCAATGGAAATTCAGAAGATCACCATTAGGTATTTTGACAATCTTACTCTAATAGAATTGAAGACACAGAAGAACTGTACAGATTCTTAGGAAGGTACAAATTACCCAAACAGAATCAAGAAGATATAACAAATCTCAATAACCCAATATCAGCCAATGAAATATGAAATGTAATAAATCCATCCTATAAATTCCATTTCTTTCCTATGTTGGGCACTCATGATCTATTTACCTATAAAAGACTTCAAGTTTGTCTTTCTTTATAGCTGTGTAATACTCCATTGTATAAACATACCACATCTTTTTAATCCATTCCTCAGATTATGGGAATTTTGTTTCTTCCCACTATTTTGTTATGACAAATTGTGCTCCTATAAACATCGGTGCACATACATCGCTGTGAAAAGATGTCTTAAATTCTTCTGGGAAAATATCCAAAAGGGCAATAGATGGGTTGAATGGGTCCTCCCATCCAAGTTTCTCTGGAGTCTCGACACTGATTTCCACAGTGGTGGCACCAGTCTACAGATTTATTTACGACAGCCCTTCTTTCTGGGGGGAGATGGTATCTCAGTGTTGTTTTAACTTATATTTCTTGAATGACTAATGATGTAGAACTTTTTTTCATGTGTTTCCTTGCCGTTTTTATTCTTCATCTGAGAAATGTGTATTCATCTCAGATGCCCATTGTTGGATTGCGTCTTTGAATTTTTGGAGCCTGATTTTTTTGTTCTTTGTATATTTTAGATATAAATATTTTGTCTGGGTACTTGTTGATTAAATTTCTTACCCAATTTGTGGAGTCATAACTGCAAAGACACTGAGTGACATTATCTTTGATGAAGGGGCGAAACATCCTCTCTCGGAGAAAGATAACCTCGTTAGTAAATGGTGCTGGAATAATTGGCTTTCCACATGCTGAAAGCTAGAACTTGACTCACACCTAGAATCATGCACAAGGCTACAGTCAAGATAGAGCAGATATTTAAGTATTAAAGGAGAAACACTAAATTTCCTGGAGGAAATTGCAGGTAGAAATCTTAAAGTCATAGAGGTAAGTAGAGTGTTCATGAATCAAAACCAAACTGCATGAGAAATTCTTCAAAGAATCAACAACTGGGATCTCACCATTTCAAAAAGTTTCTACACTTTCAAGCCAATCTGCAACAGAGTAAAAAGATAACTCACAAAGTGGGGAAAAATTATAGTGGTCACTCCCAGTAACAAAGACCTTCTATCTGGAACATATAAAGAATTAAAAAGAATCAGGTCCCCAACCTCAAAGACCCAATCCAAAAATGGGCATCTGAGTTGAATATACACTTCTCAGAGGAAGAAATACAAATACCAAATAAACATGATAAAAAGTAGTTCAACATCATTGATCATTCAATAAATGCAAATTTAAGATTTTCTTTTTTGCACCCTGGATTGAAGTTAGGATCTTGAACTTGCCACGCCAGCACTTAAGCCACAGAACTATCTCCTGGGCTGATAAATGCAAATTAAAACAACACTGAGATTCCATCTCACCCCAGAAAGAATTATTAACATCAAGAATTCAGCCAATAAAAAAAAAGAATTCAGCCAATAACAGATGCTGGAGGGGCTATGGGGAAAAATAAACACTTCAGCACTGTTAGTGGGAGTGCGGACTATACAACCACTATGGAAATCACTGTGGAGATTCCTTACAAAGCTAGGATTGGAGATCCCCTACAAGAAAGCTATTCCTCCCCTGGGCATTTTTCCAGAAGAAGTGAAAACCTCATAGCACAGTGATGTATATGTTCCCATGTTTATAGCAGTGTAATTTGTTGTAGATAAATATTGGAATCATCCCAAATGCCCATCAACTGAAGAATAGGTAAAGAAGATGTATTTTTACACAATGGGGTGTTATTCATCTATAAAATAGGATAAGTTTGACTCTTTTGTCAGTATATAGTTGCAACTAGAGAACATATTCTTAAATGAAATAAATCTAACTGGCATTGTGAACATCATATTGTCTTCTTAGTGTGAGAACCTGAAAGAGAAAATTGGAATCTGAAGGGCACAATAAATACTGGGAAAAAGGGAATGGACTTATGTAAATACAAGAGTTAGAGTTGAGAAGAGGTACAGGATAGGGAGTCCAGGAAATAGATTTATCTATGTGTGTAAGTAGACTGCTTTGGACAACTGTGCTGTGCATTGCTGCTGATCTATAGGAAGGTGCAGATAATACTTAATTTGTTTTGTGTCCTTTCTCAATAGTTTGTATTTTCTGTCTTTTTAATTTCTTATACATTTCTTTTTTCTTCCAATTTTACAAGCATATATCTTGTAAAAGAATTACTGGTTGGAAGACAACTGTATGGATTGCAAATTTTGTGAACTTCATATTAGTTTTTTAAGTGAAATTCTATATCACTTGTAATTTTTTCCATTTTAATTCTACTTTATTTAAAATAATATATGACAAAAAATTTAATCATTAGCCGTTCCCTTTGATAAACAAATAGAAATTCATGGTATACTCATCCTGACCATCCTGTGGACATTCTCTCTCCTCTCTCTCTCTCTCTCTCTCTCTCTCTCTCTCTCTCTCTCTC
>NW_004524782.1:3748311-3756980 GCF_000260255.1 Octodon degus
TCCCCCTCCCTCTCTCTTTTTCTTTCTTTTTTCTTCTTTCTTTCTTTCTTTCTTTCTTTCTTTCTTTCTTTCTTTCTTTCTTTCTTTCTTTCTTTCTTTTCTTTGCGGTACCAGGAATTGAACTCAGGATCCTGCATTTGCCAGGCAAGCACTTATTCTACTGAGCTATCTCACCAGCCCTTTCCTTACATTTTTAAAGAGAACAAAAAATAGTAAAAATGTTAGAAAGGATAAAGCATTTCAGCAAATAAAATTGCAGAAATTCAACTGTGGTTGCTGTACTTCTTATTGTTAGTCGTTAAAATTATTGCTCAGATCACCAGATACAGATATGCAAAATTGAACACAAATTATGAAAAATTAAAAAGGAGAGTGAAAAAATAAGTATTATCTGCTCCTTCTAATGGACCAGCAGCAAGCAGTAGTAAATTTTTAGAAGTTGTCCTGTGTATAAACATATATATTTCATTTTCTCTTCTTTTGTTTTTCTCTCCTTTCCTTTGTCCCAGTTGTTCTTTCCTTTTGATCAGTTTATTTCAGTTTCACGGTATCCATCACACCGTTCTGATTTTATTTATTCTTGCAGATACTTAGACTAGGGAGACAATATGATATTTAAACATGTATGTCTGATTTATTTCACTTATGAATATGATCTCTATTTGAATTCATTTACCTATAAAAGTCTTAAATTTATCTTTCTTTATATCTGAGTAATACTACATTGTATAAAATTCTAAAGCAATTTTTATTCATTTCTGGTTTATTGGGCATGTGGTTTAATTCCAAGATTTAGGTATAACAAATTGTGCTGCTATATTCATGGGTGCACATATATCCCTGTGTTATGAAGATTTGAATTCTCCTCAAAAAATAAAAACAAGGTGTTATGATTCGTATCTAGTTGTCCCCCAAAAGCCTCATGTAAATCATAGGACAGACCCAGGTAGAGGAGCAGCAAGTGGCTTGGGGGGTGTGGCCAGAGGACCAGGCTGGGTCTTGAGGGGCGAGGCCAGAGAGGCACAAACCAGCAGCATGTGCTTTGCAAACCTCCCAAGCCAGCGGCCTCCCTCGGAGGTGTGGAGAGAGTCATCCTGGACACTACGTGCCCCAGCCTCTCCTCCAGGCTCTGTAGCATGGGGCAGTGGTGTCTGTGATTGAGAGCGCCTGTGATGAAGGCTCCAAGCTCCTGCTATGTAATGCAGGCTGTTTTAAACTGTGAAACCTCCAGCAACGGTAAGCTAAATAAACATTTTCTTCTTTCATTTTGAGTGTCTGGTATTTGTCCCAGCAACAAAAGAAGAGTAACTAAGACAGAAGGAATATATCTGAATCTAATGGGACCTTTGATTCTTGTTTATATAGGAATATCTTCAATGATTTTCATAGTCATTGTACTAATCTACACTCCTATCAACAGTGCTAAAGGATTCTTTTTTCCCCTCAGCCTCTCCAGAATTTGTTATTAATTGATTTCCTTATGATAGACATTGTTTCTTGGGGAAGATAGAATCTCAGTGTTGTTTTCATTTGCATTTCTCAAATGATCCCTGGTTGTGAACTTTTATTCATATATTTGTCTTCCATATGTTTTTTTTTCATCTGAGAAGCTTGTATTTGTATTCATCTCAGATATTCTTTTATGATAGGGTCTTTGAATTTGGGGGGCCTAATTTTTTTCTTAATTCTTTCCACATTCTAAATAGAAGTCCTCTATCTGAGGGACTGTCAGATACTATTTTTTCCAATTTGTATGTATTCTTTTTACTCTGCTGGTGATTTCCTTTGATGTGCAAAACTTCTGAGTATAATGTGAACCTAGTTGTTGATTGTTTGAAGTATTCTCCGTATAGTTTGATTTTGTGCTCATGAGCTTTGTGCGTTACCCTATATCTTCAGGATTTGTACCTTTGTTTTCCAGTACATTTAGCGTTTCTGTTTTAATATTTGAATATTTATTTTATTTTTGACCTTATTTTAGTTCATGGTGGTAGACATGGTTCTTGTTCTCATTTTCATGCTCAGAATTCCTAATATAACTTCAAGCAGAATATGTACAAATCTCTTGCCACATTTTATTAATATATCTAGCAAATTATGCAACATGTATATGGCTGGGGTTTGCTGCCACTGTCTTTCTAAGTTAACACATGTCTGCATCTATGTTCTATAAATATAATCGCTAGAATGAATAAACCACATAGAAGTATTTAAGCAGTCAGGAAATTTACAATTAGTACATCTAAGAGGGAATTCAGAAGTGTTAGAATTTGCTTCATCTGCAGGCTGGGGAGATGGCTCAGTAGAATAAGTGCTTGACTGAGATGTGCAAGGGCCTGAGTTCAATCCCCTGTTCCACCAAAAAAAAAAAAAAAGAATTTGCTTCATCAATCATGATAATATAGGGAAGATGAACATACGCTTGTGTACATTGAGTTGAGTTAATTTTAATGAGAGTTGAATGTTTTTCCCTTTTTTAGTGTAAGTTCCCTTCCAAGCATATAAAGGTTGCAATGGTAATATTAATTTCTACACACATGATTGAAGAGGACCATGTTCTATTTTAGATTGAGGTTACAACATTCTTCCAACATAACAAACAATATATTCATTTGCCTGTATCTTGACAAGATTGTTCTCTGTTCCCTTTCAGGTCCTTGTTGGAATGTTTAGCTCGATCAGAGCCAGGAAGCCTCAAATTAGTGATGTTTCCATAGGAATTATTAAGTAAAATTCAGTGGATATTGGACCTAAATGCCTCCTAATAAGCGTAATTTCTGTTGTTGTCTATTGATCGTATGGTGACAATTTTGGAAGAGTCAAATTATCAAAAGTCAATGCTATCAAAGCATAAATTTTAAATGAAAGTTAAGATATGTGGCTATGATTACAGAAACTATTCCTGAGTATTGAAAACCAAACTTGGGGTCTCACCTTCAGACAATGATTACCAAGGCATTTACAAGGAAGTAGATGTTTAGTCCCTAACTGAATAATTGTCTAATTTTGTTCCTTCTCTTCCTGAATGGAAAGCAAAAGATTCTCAGTTCAATCCGTGGTACCATTAAAATAAAAATAGTAAAATAAAAGTACCTTCTTTGAGGAATTTTCCATATCCTAGGTAGTTGTCAAGATTGTTAGTCAATATTGGAATAGGTATAGAAAAAAAGCAGGCGCAGGTCCAGGGGTTCGATCCCAGGCCTGCCATGCCGGCCCTGCCCCCAGGGCAGGCTGAGAGGACAATTGAGACTGGGATGGCAGCACACAACTCTCATTCCAGCTCTTTGGGAGGCTGTAAACAGAAGGATCACTAGAGTTCAATCTAATAGTGAGACGCTGAATACTCTGTAGACCCTTTCAAAAAAAAAAAAAAAAAGACAGAATTTGTTGCCAAATCTGCACATGATATAAATAATGGAAAAATGTTGGAGTCTGTCCTCTTGTTGGAATATATCACAATGGAACCTCAGTTTATAAAACTAATGATTTCCAATATTTTGGTCAAATCTTGAATTAGAAGAGAAGTGAATAAAATGCAGTTGGTAGGCTCAACGATGAATTTATGGACTAAGCATCTGCTTTGACAAGTGAAGGGACCAGGTCCCACATGCCATGCCAGCCCCAACACCAGGGTGCGCTGAGCCTGCGACCTAGTCCTGGTGAGCTGTCATATGCCGGTAATCTCAGTGTTAGGGAGGCTGAAAACAGGAGGATTACTACGAGTCTGAACTGTGTATAGAGTCTCTGTATCAAATACATAAAAAGTATATATACATATATGTATATATATCGTATATTATATACACCATATATCATGCATTGGATGGTAATTAAACTATCTTATACACGAATTGGTTGAGATCAAAATCCAACTCATGCAGGTAAATGGATAGAGACATGATATGATCCTGTGCAAGGGAAACTGGAGGTGGATGTGGTCAAGCTCACCTTTACTCTCTGCACCTAATCGAGGGGTAGTACAAATATGAGTCCATTCTGGCTATTTAGTGACTTAGTAAGATCTTTTTCAAAATTGAAGAAAAAAATCAAAATACCCTGTAAACTAAGATTATTGTGAATAATCTGAGCTCATTTGCCAATAATATAACAATAACAATAAAATTAAATGAATTGAAGCCAATACTTCCACACAAATATCAACAAACTACAAATACTCCTATCTACTCCATATATTTTATCATGAGTCACATACTCTTGTCACAATGAAATGAGAAAAATTAATAATTCATCAATTAGTATTCCTTAAGCTTTAATGTGGAAAGTTGAGTAATGAAATTAGATCCATTGTATTCCATACTGGCATACATTTTGTATTATTTTTAATTAGGTGCTATTTATTATAAAATATATGACTTTTGTTACACTTTAATTGATAATTTAATTAGTATATTGGAGTCTAAACTTCTTACTAATCACACTTAATTCCTGCTTAATCAAAGTTTCAGCAGTCATGACCAGCAAGGTGACACTGAGACATAGCAAATGCACTCAAGCCTGTGGGGTCCCTTGTGCTTTCTGAGTGTCTTTGATGCAAATCAAATCAACCCTAAAAGCAGGCATTCTCCTGCAGAGGCACTTCCCCAACACCACTGTGTCCCTGCATTCCTTGCAGGCTCTGTCTCAGACTGAAAAACACTGGCCTGTCGCCTTCCCTCTGCCAGGATGGTGACATCAGGGTGACAGGCACACGGACCGTGGTGTGTGTGTGAGAGGAACCCAAACACAGCAATAAACACAGGTGATACTTTGTCTCATCTCCCCACATCAAAGAAAGAATCATCTCTCCTGTGGTGTCAATAACACTCCAGGCTTCAGTGTTGTGCATTTGAAAAGTTGTCCTAAATTCCATGTCCCAGAAACAATGAAAAGTTACTGTTTGCAGTGAGCATCTCCAAAGAGCAGAGGGATGTTGAGGGGGAGGTGCTGACTCTCTAACTCCCCTGGCCAGAAGCTTCAGGGAGCCTGAGCTTGAGGAAGGGACAGGTGAGTCCTTGGGCCCCACTGAGTCTGGGACCCTGTGAGGTGTTGTCTGTGCCACAAAATTCATTCCCAACAAAAATCATACCATGGCTATATATGCATATCCATATTTTTTTTTCTTTGTATTTTAGGGAAGGGCCTACAGGGTGTTCAGGGTCCCACTACTAAATTGGACTCTTAGTGATTCGACTGTTTCCAGCCTCTCAAGTGCTGGTATTATAGGGGCCCACCACCACTCCCAGTCTCAATTGCAATCTCAGCATTCCCCGGGGCCAGCACAGTAGGCCTGGGGATCGCACTTCTGGCCCCTATGCCTGCTTGCAGGTGCTTTAATCTGCTGAGCTGCCCTGAATCACTTTATTTAATGATCCATAGAACTTCCACTCCTGTGTTTACCATAAACTGTGTTCAGTGGCTTCATCAATAAACTACAGTCAGCTACTCTAGGCCAGCATTTTCCCTATTAGGTCCTTGTTAATCTGACCAGCTGTCCTTCAAAGCAATTCAATGTGGCACATCTGACTCAGTGTTTCACTAAATGCAGCGCTGTCGTTTCAAACTCAACAGGATAACAAGACAGAAGACATTTTATGATTGAGTATTCTCCACTTTAACTTAGACATATCCAAAACAAGCCGGAGCTATACAGTTTTCTATATTTCATATTAGCAACAATTCACTCTTGTCTTTCAGAACTCAACCAACCCAGGACTCAGATATTTAGAACATAAGCTCAAGCAATTCCAGGAACTTTTCAGTGACCTTAGGAATTAAACCCTGTGATTCTTCACATCTCCAGTTCTTAACATGCTGATATGAAGATAGAAATCTGGAGTATTCCTATACATTTGCAGTAGACTAAGTGAAAAATCAGGAAGACACTCTCCATTATTAATAGCTCCAAGTGTCAGATACACAGATATAAAAGGAAACCCTCATAAAGGAATGCTCCGCACAAGGCTACTGTAAATAATAAAATGTTGAAGAGAATACAAACAAATGCAATGCTACCCTATATTAGTTGGAAGAATTAATGGGGCCGGGGAGATGGCTCAGTGGAATAAGTGCTTCCCTGGCAAGCGCAAGGGCCTGAGTTCAATCCCCGGTTCTGAAAAAAAAAAAAAAGAATTAATATTGTTAAATGACAATCTACCAGAATTGCAATCTCTGTTTTTAAACTGGGGATGATCTTCAAGGAAATTTCAATAACAATCTTGACATATAAATTGAATCATATAGTAACTCAATGCCAAAACAAGTCTTGGAAGAGAAAATAAATCTATATCTGCAACACACTTCATGACATCAAAAGTATATTATCAAGCAGAAAAAAAATCAGAAAAGTGTAATACTGAGAACAGAAACAGAAAACCAGACCAAATGGAACAGAAAGTAAATAAATGCATGCACTGGGAATGTGCTACTTTTCCACAAGAGCAAAACATAGATGTTAATATCTGTTTCTAAGAGAATTACATAGTCACAGGTATGAGAAAGAATCTAGACTCCTCTCACTACAAATAAAATTCAATTTACAGTGGATTAGAAACTGAAGTGTGGGATTTGGTATCAGAAAAGAGATTATCATAATTTTATCTTTTCCTTGTATTTATTATGGCACAAATCAGTGTACTGAGCAAATGTTAACAACCGAGTTGTCTATCACCTGCTATATAGAAATGATATGATGCGTATATATAATATATATAAATACTAAATAATTTTATTCCCCCATAAGTGAATAAAAAATATCATTCACACAAGCATATGGACAGAAGTGAAGAAGATTATGCTAGTTTTAAAAAGGAATGTACAAAAAGACAAACATCAGACAACTTTTTCCATTAAATGTGGCACCTAAAATTGTTCATGCCCTAGAAGGTGAGAGTTGAGTGCTGTTACCAGAGAATTGAAGTTAAAGGAGTGGAAAGGACAAGCACATTCTCACTAGGTTTGATAGTAAGTAACTTCTGAACATGGGAATTAGCAACAGGGAGAAAGTTTGAGGATTCCTGTGGGGTTCTCATGCTTTTATTGCTGTTTCCCTGAAGTTGAACTGATAATCACAGTCTCTGGGGAGTGATGAACCTGAATCAAAAAGCTAAAAGTCGTGGGCTGGCTGTCTCACTCCCACATCCACACTAGCTGCCCAGGTCTGAAGCCTGAATCTGCCTTCTCAGCACCAGGAAGGATTCAGGTGGGTGTTTTCAGCTACCTTAGAGAGGGAGGGTGTGTGAAGGAAGGGGATCTATGGGAGCTGCAGGGAGCACTCATGTCCGGAAACGGGATTCTTCTAGGTGGAAACAATCCAAGGAGGAAGTGCAGCTGGAAGGAAAACTAAGTCCTGGGATATGAATGAGTTGAACTTGTAAAGAGAGTGAAGATTGTTAGGTTTATGTTATGGTCTTTGGCTGTGACTCCAATTGTGGGAATGCACCAATCTCTGGAGTCTGGTGTTTATTTCAAGAGACAAAAAAAATTAGATTGAAAATTTAGGATGACAAAGTCAATCTAAAACCATTACACTATATTATTTTTCTATTATAAAGAATCACAGATAAAATATTCAGTGTTTCTAGAAATTTGTCCCTAAACTGCAACATTTATGGTAAAGAGAAGAACAGATCTGCAAAGCAACCTATTCCCATGTAGGAACCATGTCTGACCAGGACAGTGGTGGCTGGAATGGAAGACCTGCCTCTGACTGCGTGTCTAAGATCCCCCAGATGGAGATGTAACTGTGTCTCCACAAAAGTCCTGGGACCTTCAGCCCTGCTGAGGCTCCTCTCCTCCTGGGAGCTAGAGCCGCTGCATTTCTGGGAGAAGAAAACATGTGACAGGTTATAGGGTATTTTGAGTTATTATCTTTATGTTTTAAATGTTCAGGTGTCATTTTGAAATTAGGAGTAAGTAGGAATGAGAGAGGAGAAAAAGAAAGAAAACATAATTTGAAAATGAGAGAAAAAAATGAAACAAAACTTTGTAGAAAAGGAGAAGAGGGATTGAAGGGAAGGGAGGAGTATGGAAGAGGGAAAATACCATATGAAGCTCTGATATTCACAGGTACAAATTCCACGTGACAAATACAATCATTGTATCTATTTAAATTGTACCCAAGGACATGATTAAATATAACAAATTCAGGTATCAACTCCCTTTCTCTATAATTTCATTTGGATGTACAATGCGCTTCACATTAACTATTCAGAGCCTATATTTAAATATGCTAACGAAACAAAAGTTATTCATATATTTTCTTCGACAATAAAAAATAAATATGTATGTATCAGGCTAAACAATAAGTAGATAATATATTATTCCAAAATTTAAAAGTTAAACTTTTCCATTTACTATTAGGTCATATAAATAGGTTTTCATATCCCAGCTTTACAGACTAGTATATTACTTAATTATGTCTTGATTTGTATTTTTTTCTGACATGCAAGCAAATAATTTTAAACTGAAGACATTCCAATAACGAGACAATCATTTTGCTAAATCAAACCACTACAGGAAAAATCTTTAAAGCATTGAAGTGCATTCTTTGCATGCATGCATTCTTTTATTTTCCCATAATTTTATTGAGAAACAAATAGCAATGAGACAGTTTCAAACCAAATTGGTAGGACAGTTTCAATACTTAACACATTGCATACATTCTTCCTAGT
>NW_004524782.1:3761390-3762811 GCF_000260255.1 Octodon degus
AGGTCTGGCTGCTGTGCTCAGCTCCTTCCTGCTGCGGACCAGGGCTAGGACTGGGTCTGGGGGTTCCCGTAAGTCGGCAGAAATTCCTACTGAGCAGGAGTGATGGGGGAGTTACGGCGGAGGGGTGGGGGCCCGCTGGATGGGGTAGGAGAGGGTCCGGCCCACGCTGCCTCCTGGGCTGGGACTGGTCCGCCAGTGCAGGTTAGGAGGAAGCTCTCCACACACTCACAGGACCTGGACTAGGACTGGGTCTGGGAGTTCCTGGAAGTCGGCAGAATTTCCTACTCTGCAGGAGGGGTGGAGAGGTATCTCAGAGTGGTGTGGGGCGGCCGAAGGGGGTGGGAGAGTGTCCAGCCCACGCTGCGCCTGGGCTGGGACTGGTCCCGCCGGCGCAGGTTAGCAGGAAACTCTTGGCACACTCACTGGACCTCGGCTAGGACTGGGTCTGGGGGCTCCCGGAACTCGGCAGAAAATCCTACCGGCCCGAGGGGCTGGGAGAGGGTCCGGCCCACGCTGCGCCTGGGCTGGGACTGGTCCCGCCGGCGCAGGGTAGCAGGAAACTCTCCGCACATCATTTTTTGGTTATTTATAAATTGTAGAGAGCAGACCTTTATCTGAGTGCTTATTAGTTAAGATTTTTTTTCCCAATTTGTCGGTTGTTTTTTCACTTTGTTTGTAATTTGTGTTGACATGCAAAAACAGCTTAATAACAGTAGGTGCCCGTTGTGAATTCTCTTAAATATTACCCATGTGACTTGATTTTTTTCATGAACTCTTTTTCTACCCCATGTCTCCAAGTGTTCCTCCTACTTTCTCTACTAGGAAATTTAGTGTTTCTCTTTTGATTTTTAGATTTTTAACCCATTTAGTCTTTAGCTTAGTGCATGGTGATAGACCTGGGTCAAAATTTAGTTTTCAGCATCTAGAAAGGCAGTTTTTCCAGCACCATTTGTTAAAGAGGCTATCTTTCTTCTAAGTGAGCATGTTTGGCCCCTTTCTAGAATGCAGGGTTGCTGAGTGTGTTTGTACAAGCTTCTACAACTTGTAATCTATGACATTGATCCACAGGTCTATTTTGTCAGTAATACTATGCTGAATGCATTACAGTAGCTTTATTTTTTATTTTTTATTTTTATTTATGTAGGTTTTTAGTGGAACCTGGGATTGAACTCAGGCCCTTGTGTTTGCCAGGCAAGTACTTATTCTACTGAAACATCTCTCTTGCTCATACTGCTTTTTATTATTTATTTATTTATTTATTTATTTATTTATTTTTTGTGGGACCAGGGATTGAACTCAGGCCCTTGCACTTGCCAGGCAAGTTTGCTGAGCCATCTCCCTAGCCCCTCTTTTCTTCCTATCTTTTCTTGTTTTTCTGAGGTAGGCTCTCCCTTTGTAGTTCAGGCTAAGCTGGAACTCCT
>NW_004524782.1:3762911-3773267 GCF_000260255.1 Octodon degus
ACATGATATCCTATTTACAAACACTATTAGAACAAATCCCTCTATTCATTAAGAGAATGTAACTATATATTTATCATAACCACTTTGAATACACAGACAAAAAATGGACATTCATGTGTATCCCCTTTTTTTGTTTAGTTCCGTTATTTGAATATTATAGGTGTGTAAACTCAGCAAAATATTCTAAAAGAGTCCAGTAGTCCATAATAGTAACGGGTCTTCCACTTCACTGGCAATGTCAGAAATTGTTGACTTGAGTCCCCTGCAGCTCAGCATAACAGCATGGTTTTACTTCTTATATTTCGTTTTTATATTTTTCTGCTGGATGGTTAAGACCAAGGTAAAGCTGGACCTATGCAACGAGAGTTGTATCTTTTGGGTCTGAGAAGGTCAGTGAAATCCACTCAGGATTGTTCCTGAGATCCTGTACCTCAGATTGTAGATCTTTGTCAGTGTCAGCCATGTGGATGAGTCACGGCCATTGCTGCTACAATGTGCTCTCTGTGAAAGCCTGAGAGAATGTTTTCTCTCCATGTGACTCTCCTTAGGCACACTCTACATCATCGATCACTTTCCTCTTTGGCTCAATAAACTCCTTGATCAGAAAATTTGGGACACTACTGAGTTACGTGATGTTACAGTACAAGTTCTCATATGTCCTGAGTCTTAATTGACCTTGCATACATTCTTTGGATCTCCAAATGTTATTAACATGTGACAGTGACCTGCAGGAAAAAAATAGCAATTTCAAGTGACAAAATTTGAGATAGATTTCCATGCAAATGGAAAAAGATCAGATATAAAAGTAGTATATACAGATCTGCATCATGAGAAGCATTGCTGAAATGTCCCCTCAGGTTAGCACAGAGATAGGACATTGTCTTTCTGACCAGCTGGCAACAGTTACAGCCCCACTCTGTCCCTATCATGAGATGCAATGTAATCAAATCTCTTAGTTTCTGGGTACTAAAGGTGCTTCAACTTACACATGAAATGAACAGTAGCTCTTGTACAGAGATATTGGAAGGCTAAAAATGAACTTTCAAAGTATATTTTGCATGTGATTTAGGAGTTAAACACAGCCCTTTGAAGAATCCTAAAGCAAGGAAGCCCTCAATAACTGTCCCTCATGAGCAACAGCAGTGATATGGAGCAAGTGGGGTTTCAGCCAGGATTCTGCTGTCATGAAGAATCCTCTGGCTCAGAAGACCCTGTCCCCACAGGGAAATGTTTTTCTCCAGACGCCTGGGAATGTCACAGCCTGGTGACCACGAACTGTATTTGCAGTCCTGGAGCTTAGGCTTACATGTCATTGGTGTCTTCCAAGTGTCTGTTCAAGATAAAATTGGTGTGGTTAGGAGTGTTATGTGCAAACACAAAGGACTTGGGTCACTGTAGGAAAAGGGGGTGGGAGCCATGCAAGGGCCCCTGACTCTGTGCTATCCTTGGAAGCAAACTCATTATTTCTGAACCTGAGGTATGATGATTTACCCTTTTCTCATCACCAGAGGCCAAGCCATGGGGAGATTCAAATCTTGGGCACTGAGCCTGCGAAGCTGCTAGTCAGGTGAGCCTCTCCTTCAAACAAAGGGCCTGTCTTGTGCTCCATGAACATGAAGTAGACCTGAGATGCGCTGTCTATGGGGTCACAGTGGTGCAGGACTGAAATTCCAACTACTCAAGAGGCTAAGGGACAAGGATATTCACTTCTAGGTCAGCCTGGGAAACTGAGTGAGGTACTATAAAAATTATTAAAATTTAGGGGCTGGGAAGATGGCTCAGTGAAATAAGCACTTCCCTGGCAAGCGCAAGGGCCTGAGTTCAATCCCCGGTTCTGAAAATCAAATTATTAAAATGTTCGAGAATGTAGGGCAGTGATAAGACTGGCCCTGAGTTTCTTCTCAAAACCAAAGCCAAACAAGTCAAAGCAAATTGCTAATCTACTTTGTTACCCTTGAAGGGCTAATAATGAAAGTATTTCCAATTAAAAGTTAAAAAAAACAGTAAAAGTACTAAAAACTATTTTAAATGTCATTTTATATGCTTACTTTTATACCATTATTTAATTAAAATTGCATTTTTTGTATATTTTTAAAACATTTTTAATTGTTAAAAACTTTAATTTTTTAATGATTTTTAATTAATTTTATTGAGAAAAAAATAGCAATGAGACAGTTTCAAAACAGGTTAGCAGGACAGTTACAATAATTAATACATTATATATTATTTTCTTCATAGTAGTTATTCATAATACAAGATGAAGACATGAGATCTTGTCTAAATACAATTAGAAATCTTTCTTCTCCTTGAATTAAGAGAAAGCAGCTGTATATTTATAGTAACTATGGTTTTTTTTTTACTACAAAATGGTCCTTCATTTATATCCCCATTTTTTTGTGAGAGATGTGTATTCCATTGCCATTCAAATATTGTAGGTGTGTGAATTCAGAAAAACAATCCACTATAGTCCAGTGGTCCAGAGTAGTAGTGGGTTATCTGTAGGACTGGCAAAGACAGTAGTTGTTGACTTGAACATTATACAGCTCAACATTTTAATATGTCATTATGTTTAAT
This sequence comes from Octodon degus, assembly GCF_000260255.1. Classification (NCBI taxonomy): domain Eukaryota; kingdom Metazoa; phylum Chordata; class Mammalia; order Rodentia; family Octodontidae; genus Octodon; species Octodon degus. The sequence goes on from NW_004524782.1 coordinate 3,765,486, forward strand.
ACCTCGTTTTTATACTTTTCTGCTGGATGGTTAAGACCAAGATAAAGCAAGACCCATATAACAACAAATGTGACTTTTGTATCTGATAAGGTCTGTCAAATCCACTCAGAATTTACCCTGAAATGCTGTAGCAAAGTTTGTAGATCCTTTTTCAGTGTCAGCCATGTGGATGAGTCATGGCCATTGCTTTACCAGTTTGCTCTGTGTGAAAGTCTGATAGAATTTTTTTTCCATGCGACTCCTTAGGCACACTCTACATCATCAATCACTTTCCTCTGTGACCCCATAATCTACTTGATCAGAAAATTTGGGACACCATTGTGTTATAGGATGTTACAGTACAGGTTCTCTTATGTCCTGAGACCTCACTGACCTTGAAGGGCCATGCTTTGAATGCATGTCATTCTAGTCTTCTAAATGTGTACTGCTTCTAATGTCATGCAAATTACTGCTGTACTGTCTCTCAAGTAGATGTTTGTTTTAAAAAAGCTAATGAATGAAAAAAAGAGAGAAGAAAAGAAATTTCATAGGACTGTCCTGATACAACATTGTATATGGTTGGATTTCTAAATTTCTGTGTAAAATATATAATTGTTTATTTCCATTTTTTTACTATATTTTATTTTTTCACATTCTGTAGGGATTTAGTATTCAGCATCTCAAAGACTGATGGAAAATACCTGTTCCATATTATGTCTAAGGCATTTGGTATTAAGACAGATAGTGATGTTAATCTCAACTGCCTCTGTTATAGGGCAATGATATCATTAAACTTCTCTTGTGGAGAGTTAACAACTTCATTTCACAGACAAATAAATTAGAGAAAAAAAGGTGCTACAAGGACAGCCAACATTTTGGTCTTTTCAAAACTTTATATTTAAGTTATAGTTCCATTGAATTGTTTTCACTTCAAGGTTTTTCATATTTGTTATTAAGAAATATTCGCATTTTCTGTAGGTAAGAATTCTTCTGTAATAAAAAATATGTTGGAGTTTAAATTTACTGATTTATTTTGTGCTTTACATCACACCTTATTTCTTATCTATTCTATTTCAAACCTGCCTTTGTTACTATGCATAGTCACACATTGTGACTTTTTTATGGAACATACTCAAGATCTTATAGTGTCTAGTCTAGAAATTGCATGACACAATGGAAAAATATTTGCTATGATGCTAGTGTTTTAAAATCCTCCAAGCAAATATAGCTTCAACATAATTGTTTTTCTGTTTCTTGCGATAATTTCCCATGACTTTTTTTCATTTTAATGGTACATACACAGGTTATAAGCTTATGGCTCAACTTCATAATAAGAGCAGGCTTTTGCTTTGAAGCTTAAGAGTGAAGGGATGGAGTATTGCTTACATTCTGCAAATTCTCTTTGTGTCCATTCCAGCACCTGACTTCCCAGCTCAGAGCAGCATTATCCCAACATCAAGGCAATCAGAGCACCTCCATCTGGCTCTGGTTTATATAAATGTAATGCAGCATCATCAATTATTCAGTATTTTGACTTTTAGTCCCACTTACTATTAAAAACTTGATCTGTTTTGTTGCATGTTTCCATAAACCATTGATTAAAATTTCTGTGTCATAGAATTTGCTGAATATGCAACAAGTGGCTTTGAGTTTGGCTACTAATAGCCATGTATCATCATTCTAATGTATGATTATTATGAAAATATTGGTATGTAAAATCTAAAACTTGTCTTCTAAAAACACGCAAAATTTCTGTTGGTCCTATATGAGCATAGAATTGTTGTAAAATATGCTAAGTGCTTTGCAGCATTAGCAGGAGCTAACAGTATCATAGATTCTTGGTACTAATACCAACAATGTATGATCATCCTGACCTATCAACATCGCACAGTAAAACTCAAATTTTCTACTAATTTCAACTCAGCTCTGTGGTTGTTATGCAATGGTAAAAACTTACAGCATTGTTGTTTTGTTTCTATTATTTATTGTTTCTCTGTAACTGAAATTAAACCATTGAGTAGCATATTCATATGAGCCTGTTTATATTGGCACATTTTTGTGCAGTGTATTTTCTATATATTCATTAATCGATTACACTCATTTATGGGTACTGGAAATAAGTGTTCTCTTTTGATGAGGTGCAACTCTTAACTTAAAAGTAACATTTTTCAAATGTCACACTTTGTGATTCCTTATTTTGTAGTGTTTAAATAATGTTCACATGCACTAATAATTCAATTTTTAAAATTTTCATCAGTATTTTGATCTATATAAAATGCAATTGCAATGCAATGATTAAGAATATTTCTCTCCTGTTAAAACTTCTAATTTGGTACTTGTGTGCTTCCAATATGTGGATCTAGACAACATTCTTCAAAAACGTTCTTTAAAAGGTATAGGAACTATGTGCACATGGTTTTCTTCTCAGTATTTCCTTAAAATAAACATAATATAACAGCTATTTGTAAAGTATTTCCACTGTCTTAGGTATTTTATATAATCTTGAGGGTATTTAAAGTAGAGGATTGCATAGGGTATGTGCAAGTATTGTGACATTTGTGTACAAAAAAAATTCAGTCTACTAAGATTAAAATTCTGAAGATATCAAGTCACTGCTATCTCAGTCTTCATTGCATTTCTTTTCATTGATTCACAAAGGCTAACTTTTCCTCAGCCTTGGCATGGAGCCCTCTCTTACTTATCTGCCACCGTTCCTGATTCTGTAGTCTCTGGTTATTCAAAATCTCCTCACTACAAACTGGAAATTTTGCTATCCCAAATTACAAACGTTCTGATGATTCCTACATCTTCATAGCAGAATGGCATCTAAAGATTTGGCAATAGGACTGACTTTTCTGACACAGGCACTCACTGGAATTATAGCTAATGTTGTTCTTTTGTTCCACTACCTCTCTGTTGGCTTCACTGGAAACAAATTAAAACCCATAGATTTAATAGCTGAACACTTGACTATAGCAAATACAATGATCATGCTGTCTAAGGGAGTCTCACAGACGATGGAAGCATTTGGTGTAAAGTATTTCTCCCAAGTTCTGCGATGCACAATTCTTTTATATGTATACAGAGTGGCCAGGGGTGTGTCAGTCAGCACAACCTGCCTCCTGAGTGTCTTCCAGACCTTGAAGATCAGCTCCATGAACTCCAATTGGAAGGAACTTAAAGCTAAACTTCTCAACCACATTGACTTCTCTATTTTCCTCTGTTGGACGCTCTATATGTTGGTAAATTGTATTTTTCCATTGTATAACATGATAAATTATAGCAGCAAAAATATAACAACGGAAAAAGATTTTAGATTCTGTTCTGCTACATTTCGAGATCAAACTACAGATGCTTTGTATTCAGCACTGATGTTATTCCCTGAAGTTTCGTTTTCTTGGATAATGATCTGGTCCAGTAGCTCCATGATTTTCATACTGCATAGGCACAAGCAACAGGTCCAACACATTCATAGGAAAAATGATTCCCACAAGTCATGCCCTGAGACCAGGGCTACCCAAGGTGTCCTTGTCCTTGTGTGCTCCTTTGTATCCTTTTATACCGTCTCCTCACTCTTTTATGTTTGTGTTGTAAATTTCTATAATCCTAATCGGTGGATCATGAAAACTTCTGCCATGATTTCCACCTGCTTCCCCACTGTCAGTCCTTTTGTCCTAATGACATGCAACTCCACGGCATCCAGACTCTGGCTCAAATTCTTAAAATTGTTCAGAGGCACGTAAGGCACACAGTTTTGCACAAAGTTTAGTGGTTGAGACATAGTGTTCTTTAGAGAGAGAGATAGAGAAAAGAAAGGAGGCTTTGGGTATATCCAATAGTACAGCTCTCTAAGGTGCTTGAGGTTTCAGGCTTAATTTTTATTATAACAAAAAATGAATACAATAAATATCATTTAAAATTTTAAAAGTAGGGGGGCCGGGGAGATGGCTCAGTAGAATAAGCACTTGCCTGGCAAGCGCGAGGGCCTGAGTTCAATCCCCGGTTCTGCCAAAAAAAAATAATAATAAAGAAAAAAGAAAAAAAAATTAAAAGCAGGAATTTAAGGACAAATACACAAACCTCTGAGGTGAAGCGTTGTTATTAGGGACTTTATCAGCAGTGTCACTGTGGAACTCTGAGGTCCATGTGGTAGACAAGGCCCATCCTTCTATACAACATTGTACTGAAGACTGACTTAAAATGTTTAGAAAGGAAATATATTTGACTTAGTAACAAAAACAGGCTCATAGTGACGAGTAACTGATGGGGGCAATGCATTTATAGAAACACTTTGGAAGACAAAACTGTGCACAAATGAGTGGTGAATAGTCCCAAGAGGCCCCCCCTGTGGGTCGTCAGCTATTTGCATGCCTTATTGTTAGTGGTTCCAAACCTGAATGTAACAGCATGTCTTATTCTCATTGTTGTTTGTGTAGAATGAGTCTTTGCAGATAGAGACAGCCTTCTTTACTGGTCAAGAGAGTAGATTTGTTTACTTTACCAGAGCACAAGAATGTCTCATTTCATCACCGTTTGAGGCAAGTCTAGCAGAAAATTGTTTAAAAGATAAGAGGTTCTTCTCTTCGAGTTTTTTTTTTTTTTGCTTGTTTTGTTTTGTTTTACAGGTGATGGCAATTGGCTGAGTAAGCAATGTCCACGTAGAGACTGAAAATTAGAGATAATTAAATGTACATTTTGTCTCCAGGCATATGATAAAGTAAGACATAACTAGTAGCCAGTAAGATAGGCAGGGATGCTTAAATGGAGATATACACAGAGGACGCAAATTTATTTATACCTTAATGGGCGAGTGAATTGGAAAGAAGAGTCAAGCACAAGAAGAAATATACAGAGGAAGGATGAAAGGCAGGGTTCTATACCAACTTAGCTTCAGAAGGAGTCTCTGTGTCTTACCTTTAAATTGTTTCAAAGGAAGTTACTATGTCCCTCTGAAGTTTTTTGGTAAAAGTTGATTATTTTGTCCACACAATAAGCTGTGCCTATCTTTGATGTCTGTAGTTATACATCATAGAGTTGGATTTGATGCAGAAGGTGGAGTCATGGGCTGACTCTTTAAAGCTCTGCATGGGAACAGGACCTGCTAAAGCTCAGAGCTCTGTGAATTTCCAAGATAAACTGCCAAATGTTTCCAGAATATAGTCTATTGTTGCAGATATAAAAATTGCTATCTCTGGCTTCCTTAAGTCAGCATATTCATGTCTTGTTTCACAATTCCATTTTAAGCCTTTGTAGCTCTTTTAAGATAAAATCTTGTAGGATAAATACAGCTGTGTTCTATGTTGTTTTATTTCTGTGGACTTAGCTGATATATTCTGATGAGAGCATTAAGTCAATTACATTTAAATAACGAATGAGTTAGTATTGGTATTTTTTAATTAATTTTATTGAAAAACAAATAGAATGAGTTTCAAAACCGATTAGTACAACAGTTTCTATACTTAATACATTGCATATTCATAGTACAAGATGAAAATATGATACCCTGTCCCAACACTTAGTACAAATCTTTCTTCTCATTGAATTAAGAGAAAGTAGCTGTAAATATATCCTGACTATACTGTATATACAGATAGAAAATGGTCCTTCATTTGTATACTATTTTTTATTTAGTTTTGTCAGAGAAGGTTATTCCCTTGCCATTTAAAAGTTGTAGGTGCATAAATTCAGAAAAATAATACAATATAATTCATTCATTCATAATAGTACTGGGTTTTCTGTAGGACAGGCAATTTCAGAACCTGACATGAGCATTTAAAGCTCAGCATATTAATATGACTTTATTTTATACTTCATTTTTACACTTTTCTGTGGGATGGTTAAGACGAAGATAAAGCAAGACTTATAAAACAAGAAATGTGACTGTTGTATCTGATAAGGTCAGTCAAATCCCCTCAGGATTTACCCTCAAACCCCCTAACACAGTTTGTATATCCTTTGTCAGTGTCAGCCATGTGGATGAGTCACAGCCATTGCTTGACAAATTTGCTCTCTGTGAAAGCCTGAGAGAATGTTTTCCCTCCATGTGAGTCTTCTTAGGCACACTACATTCTCGATCACTTCCTCTGTGGCTCCATAATGTCCTTCATCAGAAAATTTGGGACGCAACTTAGTTACATGATGTTGCAGTACAGGTTCTCCTATGTTCTGAGTATTCACTGAGCTTGAAAGACTATAGACAAAATGTTTGCAATCTTTGTAGCCCTTCTTTTTCTCCAATTTTTGGTCTGAAAACTTAAGTTGCTTACACTCCAGAAGAGAAGCTTAGTGATATTATTACACTGTAACATAGACAGTTGAGCTTAACCTCACTATCTGTTTAAATATCAAACATCTTGGACATAACATGAAAAGGGTATTTCCAATCAAGCATTGATATGTTAAACTTTTTTTGGCATAACCGGGGATTGAACTCAGACTCTTGCTCTTCCCAGGGAAGCGCTTATTTCACTGAGCCATCTCCCTGGCCTGAATGTTAAACTTTAAATCAATACAAAATGTGAAGAAAAAAATAATGAAAAATTAAAAAAATAGGAATAAACAATTACATATATTTGCACAGAAATTTAGAAATCTAACCATATACAACATTGTAGCAGGACAGTCCTATACATGCTTTTCCTTGTGTCTTGTTTTCATTTCTTACCCTTTAAAAAAAAAAAAAAACAAACATTTACTTAAGAGACAGTATGGCCATAATTGGTGTGATATGATAAGCACAATGTTTCAAAGACCAGAATGACAGGCATTCCAAGCATTCCTAGTACTACACATTGCCATCCTCAGTGCAGTTGCTTAGCTCACAAGTATCAGCATATATAATTAGTCAGGGTGAGAATCCTACCAATTAACTGCTAGTCTTAAAAACCTGCCGAAGATTCTCAGGATCATTGACTTAACCATCTTGTGCATATAAATGTATGGCTTTGCCCCTGTCATGTTTCCTAGCTTTACTCCTTGCCCTCTCTTCGTTGTTTACTCTGTAAGATCTCACTTTCCTTTGAATTGTGTTATTCCTTTCTATTTTTATTTCTTTCCTTTGAGTTCTTACATTTGGTAGACAATATGATCTTTACATGAGAGGATCTTGTTTGTTTTGCTTAGAGTATATCTTCAAGTGGTATTCTCTTAAATGTAAAGGATTTGAATTTATCATTCTTTATAACTGAGTAATACTCCATTGTATAAAAAAACCACATCTTTTTCATCCATTCCTCAGGTTCTTAGCATCTTGATTGTTTCCAAGATTTCTTATCACAAATTGTGCAGCTATAAATATAGGTACACATATATCACAATGATATGACATTTTCAGTTCTTCTGGGAAAATTACCAGTAGGGGTATAGCTGGTTTGAATGGGATTTACAGTCCCAGAATTTTTAAGGAGTCTCCACACTGATTTCCAAATGGTTGCACTAGTCTATGTTCCCACCAGCAGTGTAGAAGTGTTCCTTTTTCCTCATAACCTGTTCAACATTTGTTGCTTGCTGATTTCTTTTTGATAGCTATTCTTCCTGCAGTGAGATTGTATCTCAGTGTTGTTTAATTTGCATTTCATGGATGGCTAGTCATTTGGAGGATTTTTTCATGTATTTATTCAGTTCTTTAATTACATACTCTAAGAAGTGTGTGTTCATCTCAGATACTCATCTGGATTTAGTCTTTAAATTTCGAGGATCTAATATTTTTTGTTTTTTTTTTTCTTTTCAAAGTTTTATTGATAAACATATAGCAATGAGACAGTTTCAAATCAAATCGAAAGTACAGTTTCAACAAATAATACA
>NW_004524782.1:3780347-3786554 GCF_000260255.1 Octodon degus
TATTACTGGGATTGAACTCAGGATTCAAGCTATTTCTCCATCCCTCACTGTAACATTGTAGTATAATTTCCAGTTAAGGATTATAATACCTCCTGCCTTGTCTTTGGTCCCCAGGATTGCCTTTGTTATTCTATGCATTTTATGTTTCCAAATAAGTGGTAGGAATGTTTTCTCTAGGTCTGCGAGGTATGTTGGTGTTAGATTGATAGGGATTGCATTAAATCTGTACAACTTTTGGAGCATGGCCATCTTCACAATGTCGGTTCTGCCTATCCAGGTGCAGGGAATAGCTTTACATTTTCTGAAATCCTCTATGATCTCATTTTGCAGAGTAGTGCCATCTTTATTGAAAAAGATCTTTGACTTCCTTAGTGAGATTAATTCCAAGGTATTTTATTTTCTTCAGGGGTGCTGTAAAAGATATTGTTTCTCTAATTTACCACTCAGTGTGTTTGTTACCTGTATAGAGCAATGCTACTGACTTTTGAGTATTGACTTTGTATTCTGCAATGCTACTGAATTTGTGTTTTTCTTGTTGGATTTTATCAGGTCTTCAAAGTAAAGTATCATGTCATCTGCAAATAATGGTAGTTTAATCTCTTCTTTACCTACTCTTATTTCTTTTATATCTCTCTCTTGTCTAATGACTTTAGCTAATGATTCCAAAAGTATATTGAACAGGAATGTTAATAGAGGACATCCTTGTCTTGTACCAGGTCTGAGAGTGAAATATTTTATTTTTCCCCATTTAGAATGATGTTAGACATCGGGTTTTCATAGATGACTTTTATCAGATTGAAGTAGAGGCCATCTAATTACAGTTTTCTGTATGACTTTTAACATGAATAAGTGTTGGACGTTGTCAAAAGCCTTTCATTCATCGATTGAGATGATCATTTCTTTTTTAGATTTGGCTGTTTTTATATAGTTAGTATATTTATTTTTTGCATTTATTGAACCATGCTTGTATCCCTGGAATGAATTCTACCTTGCCATGGTCTATAATCTTCTTGATGATTTGTTTTATTCTATTTTCCAGGATTTTATTGAGAATGTTTGCATCTATATTCATGAGGGAAATTGGCCTGTAGTTCTCTTTTTTAGTTGTGTCTTTCCAAGTTTTTGATATTAGTATAATATTTGCCTCCAAGAACAATTTTTGGAGGATTGTTTCCTTTTCAACTTCATCGAAGAATTTGAAGAGTATGGAGATTATACCATCTGTAATTTTTTTTTTGTAAAATTCAACTGTGAATCCATCAGGACCTGGACTTTTTTTGTCGGTATGATTTTTGTTACATTTTATATTTCATTGGCTCTTATTGGGTTATTGAGAGTTGTTATAGCTTCTTGATTCAGTTTTGGTAATTTGTACCTTTGTATGAATCTGACTATTTCTTCTGTGTCATGTATTCTGTCAGAGTAAAGATTTTCATAGTAGCTATTGATGATCTTCTGAATTTCCACTGGGTCTGTGGAAATAACTCCTTTTTCATTCCTTATTGCTTGTATGTGAATTTTTCCTTTCTTCTTTTTGATGAGATGCACTAGGGGCTTTCAAATTATATTTAGTCTTTCAATGAACCAGCTTTTCGATTCATTAATTCTTTCAATTGTTTTGTTTGTTTTGATTGAATTAATTTCTGTTCTAATCTTTATGATTTCTTCCCTACTGAGCTATGGTTTGGTTTGCTCTTCCTTTTTCAGTGTTGCAGGTGCAGCATTATATTGTTCATTTTTTCCCTTTCTGTTTTCCTAATGTGTGAGTTCTCAAGTATAAATTTCCCTCTAAGAACTGCTTTCATCGCATTCCATAAATTCTGATAATTTGTGATTGAATTTTCATTTAACTTTAGGTATTTTTCAATTTGATGTTTAATTTCATCTGTGACCCATTGGTTGCTGAGTAGGGTATTGTTTAATTTCCAAGTATTTGTGGGGCTTTTCTGGTTTCTTTCTTCATTTATTTCCAGTTTCCTTGCACTGTGGTCAGATAATATGAATGGGATAATTTCTATTTTCATGCATATACTTTAGCATGACCTTTGGACTAACATGTAGTATATTTTAGAAAATGACCCTTGCTCAGCTGAAAAAATGTGTATTCAGCTGTGGTTTTGTGGAACACTTTATGTATGTCAACTAAGTACATTTATTCCAAGCTCTGGTTCAGTTCTGCTACTTCTTTGCTAATTTTTTGTCTGTCTGACCTGTTTTATTGGGATAAGGATGTGTTAAGGTCTCCTGTTGGTTTGTAGTATTGGATATTAGATTTTTCATGTCAGTTAATATTTGTCTTATATAGTTGCGTGCACCCATGTTTGGTGCATACATATTTATGAGTGTTACCTCTTCCTCTTGAATTTTTCCCCTAACCAGTATATAGTGACCTTCTTTATTTCGTTTGATCATTCTTAGTTTGAAGTTGAGACTGATTGAAAACAGGATCACTACCCCTGCTTTTTTCTGAGGTACTGGAGCATGTAGCATTTTTTCCATCCATTGATTTTTCAGCCAATGAATTTCTTTATGAGTTAAATGTGTTTCTTGTATACAGCATAGTGTTGGATGTTGTTTCCTACTCCATTGTGCCAGTGTATTTCTTTTAATTGGTGAATTGATTCCATTTAAATTGATGCTTATAAATGAGGTATATTAACTGATGTTTGACATGTTATTTACCTGCTGTTGTTTACAAATTTTTCTCCTGTGTTCAATTGTTTCCCTTATGTGGTTGTTTTCTTTTCTGGCTTCATTCATGGAGTTCTGACAACTTTGGTCCCTCTGTAGAACATCTTTAATAGTCTGTGTAGGCTTAGGTTTGTCATCATGAAATTCTGTAGTTGTTCTTTGTCATGGAAGTAGTCCACTTCTCCATCAAACTTGAGAGAGAATTTTGTGGGGTATAATACTTTGGCCTGGAATTTATTTTCATAGAGGACTTGAAGTACTCTGCTCCATACTCTTCTTGCCTTCATGGTTTGAGAAGTTGGGTTTTTCTTTAAATGTGATCTATTTCTTTTCTCTTGTGGCTTTCAATGTATTGTTCTTGTGCTGGATTTCTGGAACCTTGACTATTATATGTCTCGCTTGCTTTTAATTGGGTTGAAGTTATTTGGAGTTCTGTATGCTTCAATAGCTGAATGTCAGACTTTCCTCATATTTGGAAATTTTTCTGCTGTTACTTTTGTCCCTATTCTTTTTATATCATTTGTGTTGTCTCCTTTCTATTTGGTGCCTATTAGGCTCACGTTGTTCATCTGTGAATTGTCTTGCAGGTGATGAATTATTTTTTTCTGCATCCTAGTTGTTTTTATGAGAAATTTTCTTACCTTTTATTAGCTGTGATGCCATCTTCACGATCTGAAACTATCTTCACTTTCACTCAAACAGTTTTGCAAGCTTGTGATTGAGATTTTAAGCTCCTGTATATCTCTTTGACTCTGATACTTGCGATTTATTTCCTTTCTGTATTGCTCACTCAAGGAAACCATCGTTTTTCTAATCTCTATTTTTTTATATCAGTTTGTTCTTGAGAAGCAGTTATTAATTTTTTTTACTTCAGAGCTTATTTCTGATCTGATTTCCTCTATATGTTTCTCCATTTGATTCTTTACTTCATTCACTATTAATTCAGAGATTTCTTTTTTTTTATTTTAGAGGTTATTTCCTATTTCAGTTCCTCTATACCTTTCTGCAGTTGTTTCTTCCAGACGCTACTGACTGTGTTATTTCAGCTGTATGGTTCCCAAAATCTTCTGTGCCAGTGTCCTCTGAAGTTTATCTGGGGGGCCTTGGGACCTGAGATTGCATTTCTCTCCTTCTCTTTGTCATTTTGTATCGCACTACCCTCTGAACTTTGATGTAGAGCTTTGGTCCAGTTTTAACCTTTGCACATACTGAAATTCTTACCCAAGAAAGATGATATGATTAATGTGATTATAGATTTGTATTCATAGAGCTACAGTAAGGAATACTAACAATGAGTAATGATATTTAGAAGTTGACGAACTTTTGTAACTAGTCGGTTTATGTTTTAGACAGTAAGAGAAACCATTATGTCTATATAGCTAAGCAGATATTAAAATGGGAATTTGTATTTGTTAGGTCCACTAAGTTCTGTCTAATCACTTCCCCTTGATGTATCTGAAGTTTTCTAGGCAGACTAGTTCATCCTAGTTAACTTTTGCTCCCTCTCTCATTCAAAAGAGAAAGAAGGAGGATGCTCTTATAGATCTACGTCTAGCAAATTGTCTCAGCTTACCAAGTGCAGATCTAAGAAGAGATCTGCATTTGAATTCATCCCCTTGTGCCTGGCTGGGGTCTGGCTGCTGTGCACATTTTCTTCCTGCTGCAGCCGCTGAAAGTGAACTTGTTTTGCCCCTTTGTCAAGATGCTTTGCTCCTGGATTTGTTGGGGTTTTCTAGCCCCTAGCTTCTGTGCATGGACTTCAGCTGCAGCGTTTCACCCCAGGCCTGTATGCCATGCCTGGTCTTGTTCTGGAGTGTTCCAGAGGGCAGGACAGGAGGACTCACTCATAAGTGGGCCCAGCATATGTCCAGAGGGATCCTGCAGGGAAAGGGGAGTGAAGAAACTCTCCCACACTCTCACTGGGCCTGCTCTTGGGCTGAATGTGGATGGGTCCCGAGAACTCTGAGGTAGTTCTCACTCACATGTCGGGCCTAGACTTGTTCTGGAGGGGTTCAGAGGGCTTCCGAGAACATGGTGGAAGATCTCACTCTCATGCTGGACTTGGGCTGGTCTGAAGGGTCCAGTGAGTACAGGGGAGTTCAGAATACACACTAGCAGGGCCTGGAATTAGACTGTATCTAGCTTTGGCAGTTTGTATGTATCTAGAAATCAGTCTACTTCATATGTGTCTTCTATTTTCTTACAAAAGAGATTCTTGAAGCAAGTATTGATGATCGTTTCCATTTCTGCAGAAATTGCATTACCTTTATCAGCCTCATGCTAGTTTCATGACTTTAAGTCCTTTCTTCAGTTTTTTGATAATGTCATAAACACATTAGCAAATTTATTTAATTTATAATTGAGTCAACCCTTTAATTCATGGATTCTGTTTTGTTTTCTTAGTCTCTATTATATTGATTTCTATTCCGATTTTTATATTTCCTTCCATCATGAATTTTTGGCTTCACTTGTTTCTGTTTTTATAGATATATTGGATATATAGAGATAAAAATTAAATGGTTTATTTGATTTTATTCTGTCTTCCTGATATGGGTATTCACCACTATATATGTCCCTCTTAGGACTGCTTTCTTTGCACCTTTTAAAATCAGCATGTTGTATTAGAATTATTGCATAGTTGTAGATGTCGTTCAATTTCTTCTTTAATTCATCTGTGACATTTTGTTGCTCAGTAGGGTGTTATTTATTTTCCATTTATTTATGCAATTAGTTTTTATTGTTGATTTCCACTTTCATTGTTCTATAGTCAGATATTATGCTTAGAATAATTTTATTTCTTTGCAATTATCTTTATGGGCTGGTATGTGGTCTGTTTTGAAGAACTTCACATGTGCACAGTTTTGTTTTAATTTGGATCTCTGGAACAAATGGTGATATTGAATAATTTTTTTCAAATTCATTGGTTTCTTCTTCATCTTTGAAGTATCTATTCATTCCCAATACCCTTATTTTGCATTGTAACTTTAAATTTGGGCATGGCTAATATTTTTGATATTTTACATATTTTAGGCAAAGATCCCTTGAGGAAGAGTTGAAATTTTTTTCCACACTGTAAGTTTTCTCTTACCTGTGTTCGTTAATTCTCCTTCTAATAATTGAAGATACCATTTGTTCATCCTTTGTGATAGTACCTGTATGACCTAGGTGTGGTAAGAAACTCTGTCAGTTTTCAATGTGAGTGAGAACATTCTTTCATTTACTCTATATTATTTCTGTTCAATATTCAAAAGATATTAAAGAAGGCAGGTGGGAAAACATGTAAGTATATATACAGGATGACGGAGGTGATTGTATTAAAAATTTCTGTTGAAATTTTTTATTTTATTGAAAATTGAGGAGCCAGGGAGATAGCTCAGTAAAATAAGCACCTGGAAAGTGCATGGCCCTGAGTTCAATCCCCGGTTCTGAAGAGAAAGAGAGAGAGAGAGAGAGAGAGAGAGAGAGAGAGAGAGAGAGAGAGAGACAGAGAGACAGAGAGACAGAGAGACAGAGAGA
>NW_004524782.1:3786654-3787853 GCF_000260255.1 Octodon degus
CCCTGAGTTCAATCCCCGGTTCTGAAGAGAAAGAGAGAGAGAGAGAGAGAGAGAGAGAGAGAGAGAGAGAGAGAGAGAGAGAGAGAGACAGAGAGACAGAGAGACAGAGAGACAGAGAGACAGAGAGAGAAGGTAATGTGTAGAATTTTCACCTTGACTAACTCTGCATGTTGATATCTGTGATCTAAGCAACTACATAGAGATCAAGAATTTGTAATACAAGAACCATGCTTGAATACCTATCATCTTGGTCTTTGAAATGTGCATCGTATCTAATACCATATCGATTATTACTATTCTCTCTTTAGAACAAACTTTTTTAAAAAAATATTTAAGAAAGAAAAAAAGTGAGACAGAAACAAAAATTTAATCTTTCTGGAAGCAAGCAGTAATATTTCATTATATGTCTAATCTTACAAAACTATATCTGTCAATCTGAGCAAAAGATTTGACGATAAAAATAGATAATATATCAACCATTATAATCAGCTATTCTTGCTTTGAAAATCTGTAGCATATGCACTGTTGTACATTACAATGTTTCTGTCTTTGTTTCTCATTTATGTTGTTGCTTTTGTTTTTAGTTTTCAAAAAAACATAATTTTAAAAATAAATATTCTCAATCTTTGCAATGTACGCATCACCATAAGTACTGTGCTATCTATTAGAAACAAATTTGATACACATGAAACCACTGTTTGCACACAACTTTGTTTATTCTTTTCAATTCCAGAATAATTTGGCCATGGGATATCAGTGCCTCATTGAAATATTAGCATCATTTGGCATTTAAACAGATTGACCTGTTTGCAGTTACATTGGTACTCACTGTGCCATGAATTTTAGTTAAATTGTTACATCCTTAAAAAATGAAAATCCCTGCCCATTAGCTCAGTTGTGTGTGTGTGTGTGTGTGTGTGTGTGTGTGTGCATGTGAGTGTGTTTTTTGTTTGTTTGTTTTGGATTTTGCAGAACCAGGGATTGAACTCAGGCCCTTACACTCGCCAAGGAAGTGCTTATTCCACTGAGCTGTTTCCCCAGTCCATTTTGTATCTGTATTCAAAGTGGTTAGGATAGATATATAGTTACATTCTCTTAATGAATAGAGTGATTTGTTCTAATGGTGATTGTAAATAGGATATCATGTCCGCATCTTGTACAGCAATTAACCACTAGGAAGAATGTATGCAATGTGTTAA
>NW_004524782.1:3787953-3793169 GCF_000260255.1 Octodon degus
GGAAGAATGTATGCAATGTGTTAAGTATTGAAACTGTCCTACCAATTTGATTTGAAACTGTCTCATTTTTATTTGTTTATCAATAAAATTATGGGAAAAAATGAAAACGCATCTGTGATGTTCCAATGATGTACTTTTTTTTTCATTTTCATTTCTTATATGGATTTAACATTGGTATCAGATTTAAATGTTATTTAGTGAGCAATATATCATAACACGAACATTTATAGGCATAAAAGGTGTACATTCATTGATAATGCATCATAACCAAATTTTATTGAATATGGATAATATTACAACAGGAACAAAAGTTCTCACACAAGTTTTTAACCAAGTTGAAGTATCACATGAGACATAGAGAAAATGTTGTAATCTTAGCTCTGATTTGGCCATGTAACTTTAATGGCAATAAAATTTTAAAAAGAAACTGAGTTATTTCACCTTGGTGGATATATATTCAGTATTATAGACACAATAAAGGAAAACATTCATGTGATTTGCTCAAGGTTAAGCTATAGCATGAAGATGTATAATGATCATGGATTCCATAGGAGCAAGGACAGTGAAAAGTTAAGTGAAATGAGGTAGTGCAAGCCTATTGTTTCAATACTCTGGGACCACGAGGTAGGATAATTGCAAGCATGAACCCTGCCAACCAAATTACCATATTAGCAAAACTTTACTGAAATAAAAATACGTCTAGGGATGTAGGTCAATGAAAATTGTTAGTTCCAAAAGGTAGAGATTTTGCTCCACCTATCTTGACCAACAAAGACTACACTGGAGCACAACAGCAGTCACCAGGGCTCACAAGAAATTACTATGCACAGAGACTCTGTTCCCAGGATATTCCCGGGGCTCAGAGTCTATTCCTGTCTCTGTGTGTCTCCTGCACATCAGCCTCTGCTGTACAGGACTGCTCCCTCCCTAAAGAACACTTTCCCAGAACCCGTGCACCTGCCTTTCAGTCTGAAAGGGAAATCTCTCACCTTTCTCCTTCTCTATACAGTGCTTGTTAAATCAAGAAGAAAGTCACAGGAACCATAAATATGTGGAAGCATGGGAAGACAGAAGAACATGTGTGATCCTGGGTCCACATATCCATGGGAAAATAATTATCTCTTCTCCCTGTTGTGACAGTGAAGCTTTCAGAATTGTGCGTATGATAACTTTTCTTAATTCCAAATTTCAAGAAGAAATTAAAAGTTTCTTGTCTTTGGCAACCACCTCCAAGGAAAAGAGAAGCATATGTTTCAGAAACTCACTTTCTATCCTTCCTGGATAGACTGTTCTGAAAGGGACCATCTGGGGAAGTGGAGCTTGTAATTGATTCAGGAACAGGAAAGAAGATGGGTCCCCATGAATCCTGAGCTCTTGTGAGAAGTTGTGCATCCCACAAACCTTGTTCTCTTTTCCCATATGTAGGAATGTTTCATTGTTTATGAAATGTCATAATCATAAAATATCACTTGTGCATCTTTGTACACACTAACTAGAAACTGTAGTTGGAATGCCAAAGAAAAAAGCTACTTGTGGTTCAGTTTCTTCAAAGATTTAATACTTTATTAGATGCATTATTGAAAGGGTATTGTCATAGTTTGAGGATTTTGTAAGGGAAAAATATAGTACAAAACATATTCTATAATAGTATTTTACAAATGAATCACCCAAGAATTACATACAAGTGCAGGAAATATATGCACAAGCTAAAAACTTAAGAATCCAGCAGAGGGCTAAGATCCTACTACCCTGCATGAGTCCATCTGAAAACGCAAAGCAATTAACAATGACAGCCACAAATCCAACTGGATGCCTAGGGCCTACAGTGAAGTCTCATGTAGTTCTGCATCACAGATCTGTGCTGGAAAGGTCCAAAGTTCAGTGGTGTAATCCAAGATGTCTATGCCAGTGGGACAAAGGATCTCTGCTAGTAAGCTGAGTGATAGGAACTGGAGTAAGGAAGCCAGACTCCAGGTCAGTACCAGAGCTCCCCCAAAAGTACCACATGTCTCCTCAGCAATAATGAGGTCCCGAGCTCCTCCAGAGATGAGGAAAGCCGAGTTACACTTAGGTTAGCCATTGTGACAAGCTTCATGAGGCTGAGAAATGTACCATCTTCTCTTGAGCCAAGAAGCTCAGAATGAGGACCCATGCTTCTCCAAAGTTTATCAAGAAAACCAGAATGTCAATATCCTCCAGTAGAGCAGCCCAAGAAAATTGTCAACCTTCAACAGCTCCAACAGCTTCTCCACACAACATCCCTAAAAGGGTCTTGGTAGCTTCTCTTGTTCTGCAATTATGCTGCTGGCAACAATCTTCATGTGGGCCTCCCACAGCCAGCACCATGCTAATTTAATTCAGCTGGTTGTAAAAAGTTGATGACCAGCTAAAATTCCACTAAATGTATAACACAGCAATTTTATATATGCATTATATCCAGAGTCCAATAACAAATGTGCCCCATAGGCAAAAGTATATATAAATATTTAGTAGGAAATGTGCTGAGCCATAGCGAGTTTAATACAAATTACCTTTGTCTCTACAATTATAATAGGTTGTCAAATTCGTGGACATTAACTTTCAGACATTCAATATTTTGGTAAAATGCCAAAATGTATATATTTTACAAGCATGCATAAAGTGAAAATTTATTCATTTTATATGTAGCTATTGTGGCTCCTACATATCTTTTGAATTCTGTTCAGTGGACACCTCTATGTACTGGTATCTGCACAGGTATTCTATGTAGCATCTCTTATTCAATAATTAATGACTTTCATTGGTAAAAATACCAAGTAATGAAGTCATAAGATACTAAAATGTATGACATTTTATATCTAAGTATTGATAAATTTGTTTGAGTGATAACCACAGAGATAAACAGTGAAAGTATCATTATTTTTAGATGATATAGTATTATACATAGAGGAACCACAAAACTCTACCAATAGTCTTGTAGGTTAAATTTTCAAATTAAAGACACAAAGATAATGGCGTAGAAATGGCAGTTTTTGTACACAAACAACGAATGCAGAGAAAAATTAGTGACAGAATTGCAAAAATGACTATACTCCCAAAATTAATATGCAGATTCAATGCAATCTCAATTGAAACGCAATTAGTATAACTCATAGAGCTAGAGTACATTTCCTCACATTCATTTGGAAGTAGAAGAGACTCAGAATATTGAAAGTAATCGTGGGAAACAAAGAAAAGGCAGAAGATATCACAAGGCCTACCTGAAATTAAACTACAAAACTACTGCTATAAAATCAACATGTTACAGGCAAGGAGAAAGACCTGAAGATCAATGGAACAAAATAGAAGATGCAGAAATAGCTTCAAATGCAGTTAGTAATCTTATCTATTTTAAGGTGCCAAACTCGTTCACTGAAAAGAATATAGCTTTTTCAAGAAATTGTCCTGGAAATACTGGCTTTGCACATGCTGAAGGCTAAAACTAGACCCCTGCCTATCAACACTCACAAAACTATAGTCAAATTGGATGAAATACTTAAATATTAAAACATAAACATTAACTCTTCTGGAGGAAACTATAAGTAGAAAGTTTAATGACATAGTGGTAGGTAGAGAGTTCATGGACAAAAACCAAGCTTCCCAAAATCCCATCTTTTTGAAAACTTTCTGCACTTCAAAGCAAATTTCAAAGAGGAAAAAGAAAACACACAAACTGAGAAAAATTTCAGGGTCAACTTGTCCTCTGACAAAGGCTTTTTATCTAGAAAACACAAAGAATGAAAAAAAAGCAGGCCCCCAAAATTCAAAGACCCAATCCAAAGATGGGCATCTGAGATGAATATACACTTATTAGCGGAAGAAATACAAATATAAGTATATGAAAAAGTGTTCAACATCATTCGTCATTTGAGAAATGCAAATTAAGACAACAGTGAGATTCCTTCTCAGCCCAGAAAGAATATCTAACATAAAAAAGTTAGTACTAAAATTCTGGAAGCACTATAGAGAGAAAAGAAAGTTTCTCACTGCTCATAGGAGTGTAGACTGGTAAAAAAAACTGTGTGAATCCAGGTGTATATTCTTTAAAAGTTAAGATTTGAGATCCCAGTCATCTAGCTATTTTCAGCATGGATATTTTTCTAAAATAACTGAATACATCATTCAGTTTTCAGTTATGAGTACACATAGAGATATATGTGCACTCAACTTTATAGCTCCAAAATTTGTCATGGCTAAATTCTGGGAACAACACAGATGCCCATCAAATGAAAAATTAATAAAGAAGATGTGGTATTTCACACAATGCTGCAGCATTATGCAGCTATAAAACAGGATAAATTTGGATCTTTTTTCAGTAAGGGGAATTCAACTAGAGAATATATTTTTAAGTGAAATAAATCAGACTGGCATGTGCAAACATCGTATTGCATCCTTAGTGTGAGAACCTGAAAGATAAAAAGTCAATAGAACTGTAAATTAGAGAAAAGGGAATGAACTCATTCAAAGCAGAGAGGTACTAAGCTTTTGAGAAGGACAGGATGGGGGAATGAGATTTATCTATGTATCTAAGTAAGATTGTTTGGACAACTGTATTATCATTGTCTGCTGGTCTATGGAAAGGAGAAGATAGTACTTAATTAGTTTTGTATCTTTTTTACTTGATTGTATTTTTTATCACCTTAATTTCTTATACTGTTTTATTTCTTCTTTTTTTTCTTCCAATTTTACATACATATAGCTATTGAAATGAATAATTGGATACTGTGAAATTTATATGGCATTGTTAAGTGAGATTCTGTATCACTTGTAATATTTTCTGTTTTAATTCTAATTTGTGCTCTTTAAAAAATAGTAATGGCGGGTCTAGTGGTGTTTTCCAATAGGTAGAAGCTATGATGATTTTTTCATCCTTGTCACCTCATTCAACGGAGTCATATTGTGTCCCAGACCATTCAGACAATCCCAAAATGATTTTCAGACTTTATTTGGGAATATTAATTGGCTCCATCTAAGTTTTGGGCTAATTTCCTTATTCTTATTAATTGACATTCTCCTTCATACATTGGTTTAATTTCCTTGTTTTCATAGATGGGTCATAGTGTGTTTATTGAAACCATGTAATGGCTTCCTCTTCCAAAATACAGGATCCATGGGCCAAGGAGATAGTTCAGTAGAATAAGCACTTTCCTGGCAAGTGCAGGGTCCTTAGTTCAATCTCCAGTAGGTACTGCAAATAT
>NW_004524782.1:3793269-3798217 GCF_000260255.1 Octodon degus
ATCAAAATTCAATTATAAAGTCAAAAGGAATCAATCTCTCTAAAGTCACTTGTAAATGTTTGCAATTAAAATTTTAAAAGGACGAGAAGGTAGGTAAAGCAACAAAAATATAATTTGGGTCAGTGGGTATGCTTGATTTTTTCAATAGAATGCTGAAAGACTTATTTGTGTACCAGAGCATGCCTTCTGGTTTTATTATGAAACTAGATCTGGAGAAAAGTAAATGATCCTGAGGCTAAAGTTGACCTGAGACCTAGTGAAGGACGTGACAAAATGGAAATCTAGTCTTTAATTAGGTGATACAGCATATACAGACAACTGAGATGAAAGTTACCACTATTCTTAAGACAAAATAAAATACAAAGTATACATCTGCCATATAGATAAAAGATTCTACTCCTTCCAAATTTTTCTAGTAAGAGATCTCTTTTAAATGACAAATAACAAAATATGACTAGTCTATAATTAATTATAAACATCTAATGATTGTAATATTTTACTATAATTCATTTTAGTGAAGAATGTATTTGAGTGCACCTTGATTTTGTAAAGATGTAGGTGTTTTCTGCGTATTTGTTTATGTTTGTAATTATTCCTCTGATACCAGGTATTCCTCTTTTTTCTTGCACTCAACAATTTTTTCCATCATTTGTTTGTAATATAATGTGGGCTATAGGTTTAAAATCATGCTTTACCCTGTTTTGTCAGCTGGAATGAGTGATATTAAAATTGATTTACTCATAGGTCATGAAAAACTTAAGCAAATTAAACAAAAATTTCTTAGAGTTGAGAGATATGATTTCTCAGGACTCTGGTGAGTAGAGGAGTAAGGAGGCTTTGTTCTTTCCTAATGAACCCTCAAAAATCTCGATAATATGTAGGCAGACACTCAATAACAGGATCATTGTTTAAAAGACAAAAATTTTTCTGAAAAAATTTACAATAAGTTTTTCTCATCAGAGATGCTCTGAATATAAGACTAAATTAAGAAACAAAGGTTTCCACCTATGTATGCTAATTCATTATTGTTAATCTTAAGGTATATTAAATACATTCATGATTCCAATTGTACACATCTTCCAAAATGTAAAGCAAGGCTTGATTATTTTGGTATGACTGCTTTTCTAATTCAGTCTTCTGGCTTTAACAAAATATTATTATGAATATCCTATTAAATGATGCAATATTAGACTAAAGCATTTTGTGTGTTATATATAGATGTCGCTATGAGTTGTTATGTCAAAATGAACATTTAATTATATAACAGTCAACAGGATTGTCATGCTCAAGTTATGCATGCTTTTAAGTTCTAAATATATTTGTTACCATTATCTGGAAACATTGTATAAATATTTAAATATTAGAATGTCCATGGTTGTTAGAAAATAACATTTCATTAAATGAATAATGTGCTTTATATTCAGAGAGATATTGATATCAAGCTTACTGCCTCCTTTACAGGGAAACATCGTTAAGGTTCTCTTCTGGATGCTTAAAAACCGAGTTTTTCATAACAAAATTTATGGAGATAGATGAGCTACATGATAACTAATAGGTTGGGGCTAGTCATGCAGTCATGCAAGGTCAGTGATGAGTTGGGTCTTAAGAGAATCTCTGCTGTGTTTTCTCTGCTGTGAATCTCTGCTGTACAAAGTCTTAAGTGAGTCACTGATATTCTGTTCAAGGAGGTTATGAAACCACAGAGAAAAGTTTTTCTACATTGTACAGTGTTGCTATGGAGAGAAAAATCCCCCAACTTTCCCAGAAAGCAATTTAGTCAAGCAATGGCAATGACTAATCCAGATAGCTGATACTGAGAAATCTAAGAGGTTAGACATTTGGTTCCTGAGAATAGCTAACTAACAATAATCACAAAAATTTAATTTTTCATTATTACAGGTCTTGCCTTAGTCTGAACCACTCACCAGAAAAGTGTAACCATGAGATACAATAAAAGCAATGATATAACAATAGGTTAGCTCTACAGCCATCCAAATAGCTTAGCAGATTAAAACACCTGCAAACATGTGCAGCAGATGGGGGTTCGATCCCCGGACCTGATGTGCTGGCCCCATCCCAGGGGAACACAGAGATGGCAATTGAGTCTGGGCATGGTGGCATAGGCCTGTAATCCCAGCTCTTGAGAGGCAGTAAACAGGAGGATCACTGCGAGTCTGATCTAGTAGTAAGACACTGAACACCCTGTAGAGCCCTCCCTAAAAGTACAAAATAAATAGATAAATAAATAAAAATAAGTGAGCTGTAAAACTTTAAAATGAAGGATGAGATGAAAGTAGTTCTTAGAGGGAAATCTATAGCTATGAATTCACACATTAGGAAAACAGAAAGGAAAGAAATAGTCACCCTACTTTTGCACATCCAACATCTAGAAAAGGAAGGGCAAACTAAACCAAAAGCCCAAAGATGGAAAAAAAAATCATAAAGATTAGAGCAGAAATTAAGTCAATTGAGACTAAGAAAACAGTTCAAATAATTAACGAATCAAAAAGCTGGTTCTTTGAAAGATTAAATAAAATTGATAAGCCCCTAGCTTACCTCATGAAAAAGAGGAAAGAAAAAATTCAAATACAAGCAATAAAGAATGAAAACAGCACAATTACCACAGAACTAGTGTAAATTCAGAAGATTATCAATAGTTACTTTGACAATCCTTATTCTCACACAGTAGAAGACACAGAATAAATGGACAGATCCCTAGAAAGGTACAATTACCAAAACTAAATCAAGAAGATACAATAACTCTCAATAACCCAATAACAGCCAATGAAACACTAAATGTAATAAATAACCTACAAACAAAGAAAAGTCCAGGTCTTCATGGATTCACAGCTGAATTCTACAAGAAATTTATGGAAGATATAATCCCTAAACTTCTTAAATTCTTCAATGAAATTGAAAAGGAAGAAATCCTCCCAAAATCATTCCTGGAGACAGGTATTATAGTGATATCAAAACCAGGGAAAGACGCAACTAAAAAAGAGAACAACAGGCCAATCTAGCTCATGAACATAGCTGTAAAAATCCTAAATAAAATCCTAGCAAATAGAATACAGCAAATCATCAAGAGGACTATACACCCTGAACAGGTAGGATTCATCCCAGGGATGTAAGGATGGTTAAATTTTCAAAACTCTATAAATGTAATGCACTATATCAATAGAGTGAAATCTAAAAACCACATGATCATCTCAATTGGTGCAGAAAAAGGCTTTTCACAACGTCCAACACTCATTCATGTTCAAAGTCATACAGAAAATTGGAATAGAAGGCCTCTACTTCAATTTGATAAAAGCCATCAATGACAGCCTAAAGGCTAATATAATGCTAAATGAGGAAAAACTGAAATCTTTTTCTCTCAGATGTGGTAAAAGACACGGATGACCTCTATCACCATTCCTATTCAAAATAGTTCTGCAATCATTAGCTAGAGCCTTTAGACAATACAAAGAAATAAAAGGAATAAGAATATGTAAAGAAGTTAATTTATCATTATTTGCAGATGACATGATACTTTACTTCTAAGACCAAAAAAGCTCCACCAAGAAGCAACTAGAACTGATACACAAATTCAGTAGGATAACACCAATGCCCAAAAGTCAATAGTATTTCTCTACACATAACAAACACAATGAGAGGGAAATTAGAGAAACAATACCTTTTACAACAGCACCGCGGAAAATGAAATATCATTGAACTAAGGAAATATCTTTGAACTAATCTAACTAAGGAAGTCAATGATCTTTTCAAGGAAAATAACAATACCATGAAAAAAGAGATCATAGACGATTTCAGAAAATGGAAAGATATTCCCTGCTCCTTTATAGGAAGAACCAACATTGTGAAGATGGCCATACTCCCAAAATTGTACAGATTTCGTGCAATGCCTATCAAACTACCACCACCATACATCACAGACATACAGAAATCATTCTTAAAATTTATTTGGAACCAGAAAAGACCTAGAATAGCAAAGGCTATCCTGAACAACAAAGACAAGGCAGGAGGCATAACAATTCCTGACTTGAAATTAGACTACAAACCTAATGTGACAAAATCAGCTTGGTATTGGCAACAAAATAGACCCGAGGATCAATGGAGTAGATTAGAATATGCAGAAGCCTCTAGGAACACACTCAGCCACCTTATATTCCACAAAGGGGTCAAACATTCTTACTGGAAGAAAGACAGCCTCTTTAAGATATGGGTGATAGATAAACTGGCTCTCTGTATGCTGAAAACTAAAATTTGACACAAGTCTATCACCTTGTAGTAAGCTAAAATCAAGATAGATTAAAGGCATAAGCATTAAAGTGGAAACACTAAATCTCCTGGAAGAGAACATAGGAGGACGTCTTGAATATATAAGAGTAGGAAAAGTGTTCATGAACAAAATTCAAATCTCACGGGAAACACTTGAAAGAACCTCCTCTTATTTTGCACTTCAAAAGAAATTGCCAACAAACTGAAAAGACAATCCAAAAACTGGGAAGAAAGATTGACTTGTAAGCCTTCAGACAAAGGTTTGCTCTGTACAATTTATAAAGAACTATAAAATATTAGGACTCTAAAATTTAAAGATCTAATGCAGAAATAGGCATCCGAGATGAATACACACTTCTCAGAGGATGAAATTAAAGAAGTGAATAAGTATATGAAAAAAATTCTCCACATCACTAGCCATCTGTGAATTGCAAATTAAAACAACACTGAGATACAATCTCACCCCAGAAAAAATGCATATCATAAAGAAATCACCCAACAACAAGTGTTGGAGAGGCTGCAGGGAAAATGGAACCCTTCTCCACTGCTGGTGGGAATGTAGACTTGTGCAACCATTATGGAAATCAGCGTGGAGACTTCTTTAAAAAATAGGACTGGAAATCCCCTTCAAACCAGCTATCCCCCTACTGGGAATTTTCCCAGAGGA
>NW_004524782.1:3798317-3805187 GCF_000260255.1 Octodon degus
CTATGTTTATAACAGCACAATTTGTGATAGCCAAATCTTGAAAACAATCAAGATCCCTGTCACCTGAGGAATGGATGAAAAAGATGTGGTATTTTTATACAATGGAGTATTATTCAGCTAAAAAGAATGATGAACTTGAAATCCTTATATATAAGTGGATGTCACTTGAAGATATACTCATAAGTGAAATAAACCAGACCCACATGTGTAAATATCGTATAGTCTCCCTAGCATAAGAACTCAATGGAAGAAATAAAAATAGAAAGGGATAATACAATTAAAAGGAAAGCGAGAGCTTGAAAAAAGAAAGGTCAAGGAGAAAAGCTAGGAAATATGACAGGGATAACGTCATACATTTATATGCACAAGATGGGTATGGCCATGTTCTTGAGAATCTTCAGCATGCTTTTGAAATTAGTAGTTAACTGGTAGGATTCTCACCCTGACTGACTATACATGCTGATACCTGTGAACTAAGCAACTGTACTGAAGACAGCAATGTTTGATACAAGGGTGAAGGTTGGAGTGCTTGTCATTCTGATCTTTTAAATATGTACTTCTTTTCAAGACATGCCAATTATTACAATACTGTCTCTCAAGCAAATGTTTTTTAAGGGTAATAAATGAATAAAAGACACAAAAAATATCATAGGACTGTAGTGCTACAATTCTGTATATGGTTAGATTTCTAAATTTCTGTGTAAAAATATGTAATTGTTTATTCATATTCTTTAAATATTTTTCACTTTTAAAAAATTTATCTCCATATTCTGTATGGACTTAAAGTCTATCATATCAATACTTGATGGAAAATACGTGTTCCATGTTATACCTAAGATATTTGTTATTCAGACAGATAGTGAAGTTAAACCCAACTGCATATGTTGTAGGGTAATAATAGGTTTCTCTTCTGGAGGGTTAACAACCTAAGTATGCAGGCCAAAAATTAGAGAAATGGAAGGGCTCTAAGGACAGCCAACATTTTGGCCATAACCTTTCAAGTTTTGTGAAGACTCAGGACGTAGGAGAACCTGTACTGGAACATCATGTAAGTCAGTTCTGTCTGAAATTTTCTGATCAAGGAGATTATGGGGCCAGAGAGCAACGTGTTCGATGACCTAGAATGTGCCTAAGGAGAGTCACATGGAGAGAAAGCTTTCTCTCAGGCTTTCACAGACAGCAATGTGGTCAAGCAATTGCCGTGACTCATCCACATGGCTGACCCTGACAAAGGATCTGCAAGCTGATTACAGGATATATCCTGAGGGGATTTGACTGACCTTATCAGATACCAAAGTTGCATTTCTTGTTACATAGGTCTTGCTTTATCTTGGTCTTAACCAACCAGCAGAAAAGTATAAAAAGATGTTATATAAAGTAAAGCCATCTTAGTCTAAACTTGGACTTGTGAGAGGTATTGTTATGAGCACCAGGTCTTTAGCTATCTCAATGAAGGATATTTATCTTTGTATGGTGACAGAAGCATTACCAAGATTGTAGTTATGATAAATGAATTATGTAATATTCTCCAATGTGAACTCCACATGGCAAATGACACGGCTGCTTTTATTACTGTCATACTTCAGGTAAACAAGAGCTATCTAAATTTTACATTAAATTTAACTAAAGTAATACTTGTTTGGCATTATAACTTTATTATTTAAAGTTATGTAAAGTTACATTTCATTAATTTCTTTTGGTATGAATAAAATTTTCAGCGTTATGACATCTTGTGATGATGACTGTATTCTGACTACTTTCCTGCTTTTTTAAAAAATGTCTAAAGATCTAATTTTATTCTTGACTATCTGTGATAGAGTAATACACACCTTGCTTTTGTGCATTGTATAAATTAATCTGGAAGGTCTCCATAATCATAAGTTTTTCAATGTTTTAGTAACTGTGGATGATATTTTGTGGTTCACAGAAGAATACACACACACACACACACACACTGTGAACCTCTGGGGAGTGTGTTTGCAGAATTTAAAGACTGTGATTATCTATAAAGAAATGAAAACAAAGTTGACTGGCTTGGTGACAGAAATTCATATTTGGTGTCATGTCTTTTAGGATGTAAGTATATGTCTTGCAGAAGCCTCAAGAGGCAAGAGTCTCATTTGCTTCCATCATGGTAATCTTTTTCTACAGATGGGACTTCTGAAAATCATAGGTTGCCCATCAATATGAACATGGATTGTGGGCTCTTAGTGACCAAGATGAGAAAGGGAACATGATCTGGCCCAGTGTGAGCCAATCAGACTGATGGATGGGCTGTCATCTGATCCAGGGTGAAGGTCTTACTTATTTAACTTTTATTTTAAAGATAATAAAAATATATACAATTTCGAAACAAGATGATAGGAAGTTATCATTTATTATATTTCATTTCTTAAGTAGTTTCTCAGATTTCCAGATGTTAACATGTAAAATGCATCCAACAATATAAACATTAAATTTTGCTTTCAATGAACTAATAGAAATTAGTAGTACAATTATCTTAGCTATCTTATATACAAGTTTAAGCTTTTGAGAGTTCTTGTCTTTTAATTTGAAGAAATATTAATGTTTTAGTGTTATAGCCACTATAATTCACACATTGATAAGGGCTTTATGAGGTTTCTGTGTAACAGGTGTAACTTTTGACATATTGTTGGGGCACCCTCCCCCACTTTGATGCCTTTGAAAAGTGCTTGACTGGGTTTTTTCATTTTCTTTTTGCTGGCTGTAGACCTGGCCTGGTGACAGCTTCAGTGTCATCTGCTAAGGTGGAATTCTTAGGTCTTCTTCAGATTCAGGAAGCACCAATTTGATTTTACTTTATCTCTGTAATCATCATAACACCCTTTATAAATATCCTGGGCCTGCAGTCAAGCACCAGGGATTTTGATTTGGTCCAATTGCCAACATTCTATATGTACATTATGTACCCATGAATGATGGTGAAACAGAAAAAAGATGGGTGTCCCTCAGAGATAAAGAAAGAGAGAGCATATACATGTTCAAATGGCCTCTTGCTTCTCAGCAACCTTTAGAACCATCCACAGTATGGAGAAATTTGTAGGCCCTCTCTACATTTTGTCCTTTAGCTGTGTCCACAGGACTTCAGGATTGGTCCCAATCAAGCTCAGTCATTTGGAAAAGAATTCAACTTGATCATCATGGAGAACAGAAAGAATTGTCCATTTATTTCACTCTTTCATGACAAACACTCACATCATCATCAACAGGCACTCAGAATTTAAAACAGGGCTGTGGTTGTAACTCAGAGGCACAGCACCTGCCAGGCAAGTGCATGGTCCTAACTTTGATGTTCACTAAAGAAAGAAAATATTAAAATATTCTTTCCCCCAAAACCACACAAGTTCTAATTATGTGAGGTGAATGCACTCTCTTTTTGCTTAAACTGAGCAGGCACAGACTGATACTGGCAACCCCAGTGATTTGACTGGCATGCAGACACACATGCAGGCAGACTATATACCTTTCTTTTGTTTTTGTTTTCTTTCTGTTTTTGTTTTTTAGGGAAGGATCTATAGGGTGTTCAGGGTCTCACTACTAGATAGGATTTGTTGTGATCCGCCTGTTTACAGCCTCCCAAGAGCTGGGATTACAGGCATATGTCACCATGCCCAGTCTTAATTGCCATCTGAGCAGGCCCCGGGGAAGGGGCAGGCATTGAAGGCCCAGAGATTGAACTCATGACTCATAAACCTGTTTTCAGGTGCTTTAATCTGCTGAGGTCCTCCTCCTTTTTGGATCTCATATGCCTTGATCAAATGAGGAGCTAAGAATACTAGTCCAAATCTCTGAGGAGAATCAAGAAAGCTAAGGCATATACTTTCCCTTTGGGATCTGGAAAGGTCCCTGCTCCAGCCCAGTTGGCTATACCTGATGTTCAAAGAGGTCAGGATTGTTGGTTTTCTTCGCTGATACAACTGATGCAATGGCAAACAAAATAGTAAAATGCAACTCAGGATTTGGAGGCAGGTTTATTTAACATTGATGGACACTGACTTCTAGAAGTGTTGGGTCTCAAAATATCAAGAGGTGATTATTTTCAAATCAGGTTTGCTTTGAATAAGCTGAGTATATGGTGGTTGATTGATTCTTACATCTTGTATCAGAGTGAGAGTTATGCATCACAGTGACCACTTTTTATAAGAAACAAAATAATAGGAACTATAACAGAAACTGAAATGAATGGGAGGTTATATGGAAAAATAACAGAAAGTTAAGTGTGCTTTCTTGGGGGGGGCAGTGACATTCTCTGCTACAGTGATCAACTTGAAGTGTAAACCTATGGTGTCTTGATTTTTCTTCACTTATTCTTATAAAGCATGTTTCAATTTTATTCAATATTAAAATTCTTTTAAATATTGAAAACACTAAATTGTTTAGTGTTTTCTGCTTTTATGACTAAAAATCACTTCTCAGTGATTTTTCTTCACTTATTCTTATAAAAGCATGTTTCACATTTTATTCAATATTAAAATTCTTTTAAATATTGAAAACACTAAATTGGTCCCTGACAGAAGATGGGAATGATAGAAGGAAAAGTTAGTAATAAAAGTGGAAAAGAGAGACACAGATCCTGTGGGACACAGAAAATAGTTTGTAAGGTGTAAGGAGGGGTGTAACAGTCTGTCAGCATTCTGTCCACATAACCATGTCTGAAACATGTTTGAGCAGCCAGAATACTGATTTCTAAGCACCACATGCCAGAAATCTTAAACTTCATGACTTCCACATGATGTGCATGGGCTACTACAGAGCTCATAAACATGGCTGTCCACCACGAAGATGGGGATGTGCAGATGCTACAGTGCCTAGAAAAAGTACTAGAAATTTACACTCATTTACCATCCCAGATTTGGGTTGGAAGTCACAAGCCTTCAGTGTGCTCCACAGTTCCTCAGTGCTCACTGTAGCAGGGTCTGACAGTGTTCTTATCGATTGGCTCACACATTCCTCATGCTTCCGACTCCTCAATCTTCCCTGTACTCTTCTCTGACGACAAAGCGTTGGCATCATGATTTTCCTGATTGTGTGCTTCAATGTCTGTGATAAAACAAAGAAATACAGGAGAAGTAGAATTAGCAGGAGACTTGACGCAAAAGTCAAATCAGAACAGAATTCATGTTAACTTGGGTGAAGCAAAGACCGGAAAGAGAAAAATAATTATATGTAATATTTTCAAAGTAAATTGCAATTTATTGCTATTTTTAGAAAGCTCACACTACCACAAGTTCAAAACAAATTGTGAGTAGATTGTGGATTAAAAACATAAATGTATAATTTGATGACATAAAGGAAAAGGACAGATACAATTTCAGAGCTCTTGCAATAAAAATAGTTTTTGAACAGAAGTAAATTTTTAGTCATAAAAGCAGAAAACTCAAATTATATTTTGGGGAAAATATAGCATTCTGAGAAACTGATAACATACATAAAGCTGAAGGTGGAAACTGAAGATTCCAACTGCAGCAGAAATTCATTCCAGGATCATCAAAATATTTTGCAAAATCTACAAGCCAGTGTTTATCATCATACTTCAAATAAAAAACCCTCACATGCTGTATTTATCTACTGTTGCACTAGCAGAAACACTTGGTGCATTTCAAACCAAAGGAAATTATTTAGATCTCAATTATGGACATTCAAAAATATATAGCCAGGATCTTCTCAGCTCTGCTTAAAGACTCAGAGAAAAAGCGTCACAGTGGTGAAACACACGCAAAACAGATCACTGGAGGAGACAGGAAGAAAAACATTGTTGCAGTCGAATTTGGTTTTAACCAGTCTACTGCTTGAATATCAACACATTGTGTAAGGTTAGTATTAATCCCTTTCAAGAGTGATTACTGCATTATATAACACAGGAACTTGGATACAACGCTGAATGATTGCATCTTTGAAGCATCCTATTGGAGACATATCTTCCGACACATGAAACTTTGGGTTGAAATCTCTCTTTCTTTGGATATGTCTATGGCTGTCTTTATCTCTGTCTCTCTCTGTCTCTTTCTGTCTCTCTCTGTTTGTCTCTGTGTCTCTGTCTCTGTGTCTCTGTCTCTGTGTCTCTGTCTCTGTCTCTGTCTCTGTCTCTCTCTTTCTCTCTCTCTCATTTTCCTTGCACTGAGTTTACCTTCCTAGTGGAAGGAGCTCTTGAAGTACTATATAGCCCAGCCTGACCCACATCTCTCAGTAATTCTCCCACTTCAGCCTCCTGACTGTTGGTATTAGAGCTGTGTGTCCCAACAATTGGCATGTAGAAAAGTCAATATTCAAATACAAAATATGAAACATTTCCAACAAGACAGGCATAATAAATATAATTATTTTTATTGACAGTTAAATTCTATCAGAAAAGTGGAAGTAGTTCACGCTTCTAAATATCACAATAGTAGTTACACTTGACAATACTTTCTGGGAGAGGTTCACCCATCTTAGAATTAACAACATTCCTTTCCTCTAGACAGGCTGAGTCGAGAGAAGTGTTTCCCATGTGGAATTTCACAGCTCACGACCTGTCTGACTTGCACATAACAAAAGTGTCAAAGATTGGTGGAGTAATTTAAACATCAGTGCTTTAACAGGAAACATATAAGTATCTCATGTAATAATTTTCAAAAGATTAATGGAAACATAAACAATATAATATGATTAATTTCTAAAAGGTAAACTAAAGTAGAAAGGAGTATTTTTCAGTGGTAGTGCCTGTGTCAGCATGAATAGATGAAGAATGTATTTAATCCTCTTTTGCTAAAATGTAACATTAAGGAGGCATATTAACACAGTAGGACTCAAGAAATAAAATAAAACAGAGGTTTAAAATGCCAACACGATGGGGCCAGGGAGATTGCTCAG
>NW_004524782.1:3805287-3806054 GCF_000260255.1 Octodon degus
ACTCAAATCCATGCAATTAAAAACAGAAAGGGGGCGCTTCCCTAGCAAGCGCAAGGGCCTGAGTTCAATCCCCAGCTCTGGAAAAAAAAAAAAAAGAAAGAAAGAAAGAGAAGAATAGAAAGGGACAATATGAGTTGATGACCACAGATCAAGTATGTTCATAGATATGCAAAAATAATACTGATTTCAGCTGTTAAAAAAAAAAAAAAAAAAAAAAAAAAAAAAAAAAAAAAAGAAAGAAAGAAAGAAAGAGAAGAATAGAAAATGACAATATGAGTTGATGACCACAGATCAAGTATGTTCATAGATATGCAAAAATAATACTGATTTCAGCTGTTAAAAATCAAATATTGGTTAAAATCTCTTTCATATCCTTACATGGTTAAAATCAAACATAAGAGTAGATAAATGAAAAACATGTCTTAAATTTCATCAAGTTTGCATATAAGAATATATGAAATGTATGTATGTCAAAGTATCTTGCCTTTGTTATAACTATGATTATATTTAAATATGGAACAAATATTTGTTACAGAGAATTTTCCATGGTTATTGCTTAGTGAATAATAAACCTAACGCAGGTAGTATGTATGTGCACATACTCATGCCTGCAAACATACTAATTAATATGCACATGTAAGTGTCAATTATACAAATATATTTAAAACTCTTGGCTGGAGAGATGGCTCAGTGGTCTAAAGCACCTACTTGGAACAAGCTTGGCAAGGCATCAGGGACCGCGGTTCGATCCCCCAGCACCACATGCC
>NW_004524782.1:3806154-3835548 GCF_000260255.1 Octodon degus
GCCAGCCAGCCCCGCCCCCTGGTGGGCTGAGCTGGCCACACACACACCTCTCTCTCTCTCTCTCTCTCTCTCTCTCTCTCTCTCTCAAATAAATAAATAAAGGTAAAAAAAAATAAATAAAACTCTTTATGCTAGATAAATATATCAGTGTGTACACTGCTATGAGATATTTGAAAAAAAAGACTATTAATTGCAGACAAACTTACCATTTACCCATTCCTCATATGACTAGGAGACCTTCTATTTCTTATGTTGGCAAAACAACGCTTACAGGCACTGGCGTCATGTCTCAGGAGAAGAAAGGGGCTGACAGTTGGGAAAAAGCCAGCAATGATTATAGATGTGTTCACCAGGATCCATGTAGGATTATAAGTGAAAGAGCTATAGACTTGAATGATGCAGGACACTGTGTAAAAGCAGACGTAGGTAATGACCAGGAGAAGGATGTTTTTGGTAGCTCTGGACTCAGGGGAAGATCCAGGTCTGACATTAGTCGTACGGATGTATTTCATCTGCTGCTTGTGCCTGTGCAGGATAGATACCATGTAGCTGCTTGTCCAGAGCATGAGGCCCACACACAGAACATCAGGAAAGGACAGAAGGGCTGCATATAATGACTCTGCGATTTTGTTGTGACGAATACTGGAACAGTAACTATGATGTTTGAGGTTTGTTAAATTTTGGTTGCTCTGCTTGCCAGTGATGGACAAAAGAAAAATAACATTTACAAGGCTGTACAGGACCCAGAACAGGCACATGGAGGAGTCAGCGTACTGGGGAGCCTTTACTTTGAGTTCTGCCCACCTGGAGATCCTGGAACTGATGGTGATGGCTTGGAATACACTGAGGAAACAAGTGCTGCCCACGGTTCCACCCCTGCTTATTCTCTGCAGATAGAACAGTAGTTTGCATCCCACATCACCGGGAGAAACTTGCCAACCAAAAGCTGCTATGCTGTGGGGCACTCCTCTAACCAGGAGAGTTAAGAGATTGGCTACAATCAAGTGCTTAACGATTAGGTCTGTGCACCTTAACTTGAACCCAGTGAAGTAAAGGAACAGATAGTGGTAGAGAAGGGAGCAATTGCCTAGAACCCCAATTACAATCTGCAATGAGAAGACCACTCCAATAACAACTTCACTGTCTGTCATCCTGCCCATTGCCTGTTGTCTGGGCTGAGGACCCTGCAGGGAAAGTTGAGGCTTGGACTGCCTGTTCCAAGATAAAGGGACCAACAGTGTTCACCTGCCACTGGCTCACACTGAGAACTATTTGTTATTTTATAACAGGACTCCAAGGGCTGTTTTACACATATTTTTAATATATTTGGTACAAGGTCCCACTATGCAGCTCAGACTCATAGTGATTCTCCTGATTCAGCCTCCCCAGTGCAGGGATTACAAGTGTGCACCATCGTACCTGGTCTTGGTGGTCAGCACAGAGTGCCCAGGGAAGACCTGCCATGGAATGTGGACCTAGTAATTGAACCCAGGGCCTTGTGCTTGCCTAGACAGGTGCTTATACTGCCAGATAACTCCACAGCCCTAATTTACACATTTGAAGAGGCTTTATGATTTACACATTTCTGCTATGAAGGCATCAGGCCTAATGACTAATTCCTTTCTCACAATTTGTGATGCAAGTATGACTAAGATTTTAACTTTGAAAATGACAAAATCTTGGGCAGAGGGAGGTTAAATGATGTCTAAATTCATACCTTCATGAGAGCTAGAGAGTGTCTTGGCCCTGGGTAAGTGATGACTTGGAAAACAATCATGGTTTCCTAAAACATTCTTTCACTGGGTTTTGGAGGAATCCTACATTATATTTAGGTTCGAAAAATGTGTCTCTCTTATCTTTTCATAGCACATTTGAGGTTACCTTTCCATTTGCTTGTGAACATTTATATTACTGGGTATCATCAGTCATTAGTGAATTTTTTCAATATGTGAAAAATGAACTGAGGGCAGTTACTGCAGAGAGAGATGCTTCCTTAGAAAGGATGTGCAATGAGGCAAAAATTCTTGATGCCATGAGAACTGCTGAAGCTTTCGTATTCAAGTTCTAGACCATGTACAATGACTTCTGTTACAGGAGTTGTCCAATATCCATGCAGTCAACTTTGGATAGTAGCTCCAGTACATACTAAAAGAGTGTAGAAGAGCAACGAAGAATCAGTGTTACATCATTCCCCTATTTACTAATGAGTTAAATGTAAATAGTAACAATGAAAACATATTTCTGCATGAGGTTGAAATGGAATCATATATTCAACATGGCAAAGCCAGAAATGAAAGCTTATTCATTTAAAAATTAAAACAGCAATCTTGAGTTTGGGCCTATTAGTTAGTACATATTTTAATATATATTTTGTTGTTTAAAGTATGTTTCACTTCAATATAGAAATCTCCTCTATATGCAACTCCTAACCCAAGAAATTCTCTTAGCACAGTGACTTAATTTTTACAATTCATGAGAGTATTTTTCAATGTTTTCAAATGAAAGATGTTTTTGAGGGGGCTAGCTCTGGCTGCCTTAAGGGTGGGTGTGATGAGGCTTGTGGGACTGGGGATCAAACTGCGGTCCTTTGCACCTGAATGCATTTGCCCAACCGGCTCTTTAAACAACTGAGCTATTGGGCAAGGCCCCAAAATGATGCTTTTTTGTGATATGAGGGATTGAACTCAAGACCCTGCACTTGCCAGGCAGGTGCTTAGTCTGCTGAGCTCTCTCCCTGGCCAACAATGTTTGCACATTATATTACACATTACTGACAGCTGTTCTCATAGTGGCACAATGATTATGTTAACTTTTTTTTAAAAAGGTGCTACCTAAACTTTCAGAGGAAAAATACACACAGGACACTCAAGAAACTGAATTAGTTTTAGAAGAGATATAATTCAATTCTTCATTAATTGTATGTTCCATGTATAAGTACAGAACGATATTTTTATTTGTGCAATTTCTTGACTTATGATTTTTTGTAGGATTTGATTAGCCTTGTGAATTCACCTTGTTCTTTATTTAATAAGTGTGAAGGCTTTCGAGGAACAGTGTTATAATCCTGAAAAGTTTGCATGTAATTTCTTAGACTGAGTATCAATTTTGTTAAACTTTTTCTGTGTAAATGATTGCATTGATTTTTTTTCACTTATCCCTTATCACTTTTAAGAGCAAATTTTCAGCGATTGAAAAGCAGAAATTGTACATTTCTAAGATATACATTGTATACTATAGCCACAAATTCCTAATACACCACTTGGCAAACATATTAAACATTGCATGTGCATGTTATGTGCATGTAAAGGAAACTTAGAATGTGTCCGTTTATGAATTTTCAGGCAAATAATATGCTATTATTGACACAGTCTCTATTTTTTATATTAGATGACCAGATAGTTTTCCTCTTGCAATTGAACTTTTTTTTCCAAGAGAGCAACTTCATTAAGCATGGTAAACCTCAGGCTGCACTGGTACTGATCACATAGCCATAAAATACCTGCTAGTGAAAAATCACATTAATTTAGAAGCCAACCGTTATTGACACAGGGTATGAAAACATCTTTCCTTACACTCCCTGAGCCCATTACTCAGAAAAGCATCTGATGCCTCTGCATCTTTGACATTCAGTCAGGTTTCATCCAGAATTGCTGATTTCATGAGAATATTTTGTGAGAATCACTGATCCTGGATCCTTTAGCCAGATTTCACATTAGCTTCCCTTATAAATTCTGCCTCTCAGCTTGTGATGGGAAATACTTACTGTGCTCCTTCCCTGTGTCAGGTTGAGGATCAAAGTGTGAGAGTCTCCAGTCTATGCCCGAGACTATTGCTATCAGAAAGTGACTAGTTCCTGAAATACGGGACTGTGTTTCTGTAACTTGGCCTCCCCTCAGACCTGCAATTATCAGTTCATCTCTAGCTACAATGGACATTCAGGTCTGGGGATCTAAGTTCTTCTTTCAGAGCTTTTTTCCCAAGGTGAGGTTTGTCAATCACATTTACAAGTTTCTTGCTATAGTCTCTTAAGAGAATACCAGAGTCTTTGGAGAAACTCTTACGTAGCCTTGACAGGTGCAGGGGAGCTGGTCCCTTATGAAGTAGGACAGGAAACCTTTGTTCTTCATGAGTGATAACAATAGTGATCTGTGTATGTTTCACTGTAATCCTTGTTTTCTTCAAACTTTCACTTTTTGAAAAAATCAAAACTTAGTTTTTCTACTCATATCTTAACTTTGTCTCACTTCATGGTTCCAACACTTATGCTATTGGCAGAGGCATAGGAGGGAACATTATCTGGGAAGGATTTTGAGAGACACAAGTAAAAAAGAAAAACATGATTTTCCCAACTTTAAACTTCTCTGGACACAGCTACATCAATAAGTCTATGAATCAGGACATTGTGATCTGAATGAATGTCAAATAACACTGAATTAGCATTGAAAATTTTAAGAGAAAACTTACTTTTCTAAAATCAACCTTTATTACTGACTAGAGTGAGAAAGACAAGGATTAGTGTCCATGAAAAGGAAAGAAAGTGATTTTAAAACATCCTTTACATATTAACACATGAGATAGTTTGAGAGGCAGATTCTTAGGTTCTTATATTAGGAAGAAAACCTGTCTACTTTCCTTAAGAGCTTCAAATAGTCATCAGAATTCTCTACACAAATTTCTATGCTGAATTTTCAATGAGTGCTTTGGGTTTTGTCTTTCAAAATAAAAGTCATGATGTTAGAGATTTTTACTCACAACACACACACTTCCACATGCACTTATATATTTTTTCTCCAATGTCCTCAAATATTACCATCATGGATTAAATATATATTTAATGGATACTCATAAGAAAAAAAACTCATTTACATACATGTGTGATAGTTTGAGCTGTAAGCAAAAGGTAGAATTGAATCATTGCTGGCCTTGTCCAGGGGATGCATAAAGGCTGCTACAATTTAACATAATTTACACTTTACTATAAACATTCTCTGGCAAACAAATCAGGAAAATGATTTACATTAGACTTGGAGACAAACTGAAATATTTGGAGTTAATTCCACTAGAAAGGCAACAAACCCCGTAAAAGTCATTACAAATGTTTCTTTTTACTTTATACCTTTTTTTTCATTTTCTTTCTTACTTTTACCCTTGCCATACCTGAGTTCTCCTTTATCTTTCCTTTTCACAATAATCACTTATGTTTTTGATCTTATTTACTCATTCAGGTACTCATCCCAGGGAGACAAAGAAAGTTTTGTAAATAATGAGCGGGAAGCAGGTGAAGAGAGGAGATTGTATTGGGACAAAAAAGGGAATAAAAATATATCGTGTACAGGTACAAATTCCTTATGGTTCATATGATCATTTCAATAGTTAAAATGTACCAATAGGGGAACCTAGTGCACACAACTGTCAAGGAAGCTCTGGGGATCTGCTACAGTGGCCTATCCCACCTTCACAGAAGGCAAGAAGACACTGATAGCTACAGGGTCAGGGGAGTCCAGCCCAGCCCTCATCACAGTCTCAGGAATAAAATTTGACCCACACCCATCAACCCTGGACACTTTGTGAAGTGCAATTTGCTCCCCCATCACCATGGCAGAATCCATGCTGTACCCCACAAAGCAAGAGCTTTCATGAGACTAAACTGAACCCCACTCTCCCAGGAGCCTTTTTACCTTCAGCCCACAACCCTCCTATTGCTGCTGAATATGAGAGAAAAATCACATTCGAAAATGTCAAAACAATGGAGCAAATTGCATGCTCAGACCTCCAGCCCATGCAGAACAAGTTCAAGAAACAAGGTCATAGAAGCACTTCGAAGTTACAAACCTGAAATTTCTGAAATGATAGCAAGTGTAGTAACAAAACAAATGCATCAGGCTATAGGAAATATCAGGTCAGAAATAAACTCTAATGTAAAAATGAAATGGCACCAACAATGAAATAATTTTTTAGTGCACCAAAAAAGGCACAGGTTAAAAAAAAAGAGAAGGGAATAGAAAAATGACAGAAACACTAAAAGAACGATACAGTAAAGACTTCAAATGCATGACACAGGTTCAAACAGATATTCAGGAAATTTAAGAATTCCATTGAAATCCAGTAAAGACAATTCAAGGAAACAGAAGATTGAATTTTGGACCTTGAACACATCGCAGCAGGTAGAGAACATGAAAAGAAATGTCTTTTGAAAGCAATGACTGGGTTGTGCACAAGCATATGGAAAGGTGAGGCAGGAGGATCTTTGTAAGTTCAAGGCCAGCCTGGGATACAAATTGAGCTCAAGGCCAGCCTACAGAGCATGGTGAGACTCTGTATCCAAAAGACAAAAACAACAACAACCCAAGAAACCAGAAAAATGACAGTTTAGCAGCTATAAGAGGATGCAATGAAAAGTAATATAAGATTAATAGGTATCAACGAAACGGGAGGAGTCAACACAAACAACATAAAATGACTATTTGCAGGAGCGGTGGAAAGTTTTGCAAGTATGGTAAAAGAATCTCACATGCAGATAAATCAAGTGTTTAGAACTCCAACTAGCATAATCAAAATAAATCTACACCTACACAAGTTTTTTTTTCCCAGAACCAGGGATTGAACTCAAGCCCTTGCACTTGCCAGGGAAGTACTTATTCTACTGAGTCATCTCCCCAGCTCCACCTAGAAAAGTTAAGATTAAGAGCTCAATAATTCAGCAAAATAACAGAATATTAAAAGCTATTACAGAAAAAGAAACACATCACCTATAATGGAACGACCATCAGAATCACAGCAGATTTCTGAATACAAACCATGAAATGAAGAAGAGCTAGGTATGGAGTATTTTCTGTCTTGAAAGTAAACAACTTGCAACTCAGATTGAGGTACACTGTAAAACTACCAAATTTAATGGAGATATACAATACTTCCATGACCAAAGTCAAATGAAGTAATTCATGAACACCGCCAGAACCAACCCCACAAGGAGTGCAGATAGACATCATCTGTAGCTGTTGTACTGTTATTTGCTAGTTCATTTTTTATTTTTAAGAGATATTTCTTTTCCAGCTCACTAGTTGCCATGCTAAGTTCAAGCTCTGAAATTCTATCTTCAATTTTGTTTAGGAGGTTTTGCCAGCTTTCAGTAGAATTCTTAATATCCTGGATATCTCTTTGAATCTGTTTCTTGTACTCTAATTATTTCCTACATTGTTCATTCAATGTTTGTATCATTCTGCTATTCTCCTCTAATTTTTTTATGTATGTCTTCTTTAGATATATTGGGCAACTCTTTCATGATTGCTATTTTTTTTTCTTTTCTGTATTTTAGGGAAGGGTCTACAGGGTGTTCAGGGTCTCACTACTAGATCAGACTTATAGTGATTCTTCAGTTTGCAGTCTACCAAGTGCTGGGCTTACAGGTGTGTGCCACCATGCCCAGTCTCAATCTGTTTCGGTGCACCCCCGGGGACTGCGCCGGCATGGCAGGATTGGTGAATAAAAACCCTGTGCCCTGTGCCTGTTTGCATGCACTTTAATTTGCTGAGCTATTTGGCCAGTCTTTCTTTCTTGATTGTTGTCATTTCCCTTTTTACGTGAGAGATAATTTCTGATCTGATTTCTTCCATAGCCTGATGAGGTTGTTTCTT
This sequence comes from Octodon degus, assembly GCF_000260255.1. Classification (NCBI taxonomy): domain Eukaryota; kingdom Metazoa; phylum Chordata; class Mammalia; order Rodentia; family Octodontidae; genus Octodon; species Octodon degus. The sequence continues at coordinate 3,813,789 of NW_004524782.1, forward strand.
TACTTTATTTGATAACATTTTAGTAATTTCAGTTGTGTGACTCCAAGTACTTCAATGACTTTGTCTCTTGTACTTGCTTTTGGTGCTCTGTTGGTATGAGATTGCTTTTTGTTCCTTCCATTTGTCATTTTTGAAGCCCCCAGTATTCTCTGTGACTCTGAAGTGATGGAAGGGAGCAGGGTGTGTGTGAGCAAGACTGTCAGGAGAGTAGGAGTGCAGAGTAGCCTCACTAAACTTCTCACTGTGTGGGGTTCAGTGTGGCTTTCACCTTGCACAAGGAGGAAGCCACAGCTCAAGAAGTATCTAATGATGATGATGGCAAGCTGAAGCTCTGCAAGTCTCTCTTAATCATGGGTGGATGACAGGTAGGTCTCAACAAAGCCCCTGCTAACAGTGGGACAGACATCCACAATTTAATACAGATATGTTGGCAGTGATGGTGAAGAGGCAGCTGCAGTTTAGCTGAGCTCCAGAGAGATGTGTGTGTGGGGGAAGGATAATTCTCACCAGGATCCTGTGGCAGTCTTCTGGATGACAAGGTGTGACTGAGGCTCAGCAGAGCTCCAGGAAGGGTGCAAGAGGTGGAGCAATGCTCACCAGGTCCCCATGGAAGTCTTTAGGTCATCCAATTTCTTTGTTGGGTGGCTGGGGCTCAGGTGAGGGGAGGGAGGAGGCCCAGGCCTCTTCAGGTCCTCATGACAGTCTTCTGGGCAGCAATGGCTAGCTGGTGTTCAGCTAAGCTCTATCTTAGGTCTATACTTTCTTAAAAATTGCTTTCAATCTTTCTTTCTTTCTTTCTTTCTTTCTTTCTTTCTTTCTTTCTTTCTTTCTTCATTCTTATGTTTTGAGATAGGGTCTGACTGTTCAGTTCAAGCTCACCTTGACCTCATTTTGTATTCCACGGTGGTCTCAAATTTGCGATTATCCTTCTGCCTAAGCCTCTGAAATGCTAAGATTACAGGCATGCACCATTATGCCAGGCCTAATACCAATTTTTATTTAAAACTTTAGTTTTTTCAAGTGAAATCACTGTCTTGTAGTTAGGGATTAAAGGATTTGGTGTTTATTTTGGTTAGACTACTGGATCTCCTCTGTCTGAGTAAGTTACTGTCTAGATTTAGGCATAGGGATTTGGAGAATGAAACCTGAGAGTATAACAATCTTTCGTGGAACAAAACCAGTTTTCTATCTTCACCAGGCCATGACTATGGCTAGAATTTCATATATGTAGAGTAGAAATTCATTTCATTCTTTGTTTCTTAAATTATACCCATTTTATTTTTCTCTTCATCATGTTTATTACAATACTGAGGTAAGGGAACATTCCACTGTTTCCTTTGGCACCCAGAAAAGTTCTTTATTTTTGAAATGGACAATAATAAGTCAATTAAAATCATGACAAGAAACACCATTGCAATTAAAGTCCTCACCTCTATAATATTTTTATTTGTTAATCGCAGAAGAGAGTTCTTCCTTGAGATTTGGCACTATGATTCTTGTCTAATGCCCATATTGCCTAGCACAGTGGTAGTCCTCTGATATAAAGTGGAGGCTTGCTTAACAAGCTGAAATCTAACATACACTGGTAATTAAGTTACAACCAGAATCACCAAACAAATTCTGAAAGTTCAGAGGAGATTTTTAAATTGATTGTCAATATCTCCTAAGGTAACCTGAAGAAGACCCAAAAGTCCAGGCAATTTTTCACTCAATTTTTCAAGTATAATGTGTTTCTAATCTGATTCTGGAAACTTGAAACCATCAGTGGAAAGATGAGATCATCCTCTTCTGAGTCATGTGATACACTTGTGTCTTCATTTAAAACATTCTGCCCTCTATAATTTACCATGATTCTCAGACTGAATGTTTCAGTTTCTGTTTAAAAGGACTCATAACTTGGTAATGTCCTCATGGCTGTATCTAAGTCTCTGAAAGGCAAACAATTAAACCAGGTACTGTGAAGTAACTCTGAAGGCAAGTGTGATTATTTGAGCTCGAGTTTGTGTCATCTCATTCAAGTTCTTCATAAGTAGGCTGAAGGGTTTCAGACATACAAAAGCATACTTTTGACTACAGAAACACCTCAAAGTTTCTTCTGTCTTTACCCAAAGTCTCCCTCAGAACTTTAAGTTAGTATTTGAAACTTTAGGACACATTTGCACTGAACTAGAAACATAGTTTGATCTGGAAAATTTCTTCTTAAAATGGTTAGTACTTTTCTTACTTATACCTATAAGAGTTATTTATGACATAGTCCATTTGCTTTTAAAACTTCCTGTAGCTTTTAGTCTTTCATATGAGGAAAATTTTAAGAAATATGATTATTTAGTTTCTGAAAAGGAAGTTCACAAGCAGCAGTTTTCTTGGGAGTACCTAATTTGCAACTTCCTAACTTCTCAGTGAATTCTATTCTTTGTCTCTGATTGTGGAGTTAGATTTTGGATCTGCTTTCTTCTTCATTATACTTATTTTTTTTTTTTTTTGGTGCAGATGTAGCACTGTATCTTTGTATTTGGCCTGTTTCCTGGAAGACTAGAGGAAACGAAATCTTTTTCACTCTCTCTGCTACTATCACTACAAATGCAAGGTAAACTTGATACATAATGCTTTTCAAAATGATTAGTATCATCAATAATTGATGTTTTAGTTGCTTTGCTGCACAATTGTACCTTTCCTGAATGACCAGTTTAACCTTCTTGTAGGATCTGGAAATCAAATTGTCTTCTTCTCAAACTCATACTAGGGGTTTGGGAATTTGTGCTTACAAAATGTGTTGCAAAAATTGCTGCAGAAAGACTGTTAGTAATATCATAGACTGTATTTTTTGTAGAAATTATACATTTTTCTTTTGGTACCATCTTTTTTATGAGAATGCTCAACTTCTGCCCTAAAGGATGGATACAGAATTTGATAATTGAACATTTAACCACAATATTACTACAGTGAGTAGGCATGATGAGTTTCCTATATTCCACTAGTAACTCTTCTGTGTTATTCTTTCTTAATAGTTGTTTGACAATATGAAGAGTTTTTCTTTCCAATTTAATCTTTTTTTCAGATGCTTCTAATTCTGATTTACTTTTAGAAGGATCTTCTTCCTTCAATGTGCTTGTTGTAGTCCCTCTACCCTTCTGTGGGACAGTGGAACCCTGTGACCTAAAGCCCGTAGGATGCTGCATACATAATATTAAGTATTTAAATAATTATATCTTGAACATATGACTTTGTAGTTATATTTTTAGGTTACTCGCAGATCACACTTGGTAAAATTCCTGTCTCTAAGATTTCCAGGACACAAAATCACTACATCATTCTAGCTTTGGAAATGTTAGCATTGCCTTTCACTTTTAAGCTGTTTAAGCTACATGCAAAATCGGTAGGATGTGTACCAAGGTTTATCCATGATTTTACTTAGAACTACATAATTTTTGCATTTCCCACAGCAGCACATAGCATTTTTGTATTGTATTACAGAATAATTACTTTCCTTAAACCACATGAAGCACAGATTCATCTCCCCCAACCCGTGGATTCTTTGCCTCTCATACCTATAATAGAATTAAAGAGGGTATTTCTTTGGATTAGGTTTTGGCTTAAGAGAATATCATGGCTTTTAAAGTATTTTACACAAAGCACTTAAACTATCTCTATATAAGTGATAGTGCTGTTTTGATTCTTAACTTGCCAAGGAATTCTGCCTTGGATCCAACCAGTTATGGACTGTAAACTAAAACCTGTCAATAAATAAACTTTTACTCTTTAATGTTGGAGGTTTAAGGGCCGGGGAGATGGCTCAGTGGAATAAGCACTTCCCTGGCAAGCGCAAGGGCCTGAGTTCAATCCCTGGTTCTGACACAAGAAAAGCTAGAGTTTGACGATTACTTCTCAGTAATTAGAAAGTGACTGAGACAAAATTTGGTGCTAGAGAAGTGGGGTCATTGCTGTGATGTTACCTAACTATATAGTTCAATAATATTTGGTAATGGATTGTGAAAAAACATTTGCATAGGTACAGAGATGCCAACTGAGGAGTAGCCCTAGAAATCTGTAGGCTGTACTTAATGGGAAACTCTGGTTTCAGAAGACCAGAATGCTGATAGAAATTGTGCCAGTAGACACCAGGCTCAGAGCTTTCTCCAAGAAGTACTTCATTGTCTACTGAATTTGTGATGATGTATGCTATGGTTACATTTTGTCTTCGTTTGTCTTCAAATTGATCATGTTTGTCTTCATTTTGATCGTGTTCACAAAACTGGCTTGAGGCTGAGATTAAGGGCCAAACACTAATAAATCTGGCAGAAGATATTGCAAGGCAGTCTAAATTTGAGGAGTTTGCATGATTACTTATGTTGATAATAAAGAACAAAGAGTCAAGCAGACTTATTTAAAATATTTTGAATTTTTTCCCAGAAAGAAAGCTCAAGTATAACTGTAGATTACACCGACAGAACAGAAGAGATCTTTATTGCTGAGAACAGAAAAATAGAACAGATGACCTGAAAGCATCACAAGAAGATTAGAACGCAACCCTTTTCAGCCTCACGACTGCAAAAGGGAACAACTTTGCATTGCGAAAAGAACTCCAGTGCACCATATTCCAGAATAACAACAGTCTAGGTATGTTGTTTCTTGGGGATTGATTCAAACACAGTCAATCCTACAATGGAGAAAGCAGGGAGCCTGACTACTGCTTCAAATAGCAGCAGAATTTGGAATTATTCACCAGACGCTGGTTTTAGATGCACACAGAATGAAAGAGTTTTAGGAGCAGAAGGCTTCTACCTGGATTACAGAAGAATGCCTGGGTCTCAAGGAAGTATGTCTTTGAAAAGACACGAGTATGCTAGATCTAGAATGTGTAAGGCAGGAAATGATTCATGATGCAATGCTATGGTCAAGGGCGCTAGGAATAAAAGTGTGAATGCTAACACTCTACATATCTTGCAGAAGACATAATAGATAGAAATACCTGTTTTGGGGCTGGAGATGTAGCTCAGCACTGTAGCATATGAATGGCAAACACAAGGTCCTGAGTTATATTCCTAACCTTAAAAAAGTGCTGTTTTTGTCTGATGCGTCTAGTGCAGCTCTTGAAACTCTGCAGGGAGAATTGTGCATCATGAAGTTGGAGCTTTCTCTCTTAATGGGAGAAAGGAACTGTTCAGCACCTGCAATGCATTTATTTATATAATCAGAGTATGATTAAGTTCATGGAGATTATATTTAATATGTCTTGGTGGCTTCACTTGGAATAAGATAAAATTGTGTATATTATCTCAATTGAAGGTTAAGTCACTGTGAAAACTAGCTGTCTGAATTTTGCATACTTATCATGAGGCCTGGCTAAACTCCTCAGAATTAGAGGCCTGGAGGTATAGACCATTTCAGCCAAAGCAGTGCTCTCACTGTTTTGCTGCCAATTACCCCCACACCCCACAGGTGTTTCTCCTTTGTGATGTCAACCTTCCTTTAAGCATGCTGACTATGAACTTCTACAAACTGAGCTAAATAACTTTTTATCCACTAATTTTCAGAGTCTGGAATATTGTCTTATCAACAATAAAAGTAGCTAAGTCACCTACATCTTATTTTTCTTTATCAATTGCCAATAACTTACATTTTAATGAAGTAAAAGACGATGGTGGTAAGTTCCATTGAGTTTAGACTCAGTAAGTAAACATGAGTTATATGATGCATAATTTTGAAGAAAAAATGGTATGATCTCTGTTGAACAACTGATCTTATATTTAACTTGGTTGCACTGGTGTATGAACTGCTTCTTTTATCAGTATGTTTCTTCCTACCAGGATCCACAACTCGCCCATCCTCCTCTCTCTCAATCACATCAAATTCCCTTACACCCCTTCAGGGATGTCACAACTGCTGAGGCATCCCAGGCTGACTAAGAAATAATTATATTTTCATTGGAATGGCATTGATTCTATTAATAACCTTGGCTAGTATCAATATTTTTAGAAAACAGTGATTCTAAAAATTTATGGAAAATATATTTCCACTCTATTATTTTATTTTTATGAGGAATGTTTATAATATATTTTATGATATTTTTATCTCTTTTTACTTTCTTTCATTTGTGCATTGGGTACAAGGTCTCACTATGCAGATTGGACTCCTGGTGATCTTCCTGCTTTCAGCCTCCCAAGACTGGGATTACAGTCATGTGTCACAAAGCCTGGACACTGTCATGGCTCAGCATGCCATGGGAGAGGGACCAGCACATTTTTTTATTTTTGAAAGAGAGTAAAAATAGTAAAAGTTGTCATAGTCTTTTTAAAATCACTTTAATCTCTCTATGCCCGCAGATCTGTTCCCAACATTCAAAATATCTGCCTGTTTTGTTTTCTGTCATGTTTCTTTTGTTTTTTTCTTTATATTTCATATTTGTCACAAAAATAAAACCATAAAATACCCAATTAATTTTTGTGTAAAAATATATTTAAAATTATTGAAGAGTTTGAAAAGAGAAAATTAAGCAACTGAATTCATCTATTACTAAAATGATCAAACAAAATACTAATGGTCTGTCACAAAGATGATCACGTAATCAGTCAAATGAAACAATACACAAGATGATCAATTGACTAGCTAGTGTAAAGAATATATACATAAAAAGCTGAATGGTTTTTAACAAGAACAATACAATATATGAAATAATTGATAACCATTGACTTTGGTGTTGACTCAAAGAGGAATTCCTTGAAGTGGTAAAGCAGAGGAACAATGATTATTAATTCTTGTTTGAGCAAAGAAGTAGAAGTAGTAAAAGAAAGGAGGCAAAATCATTGATAATGAAAAAGCATGATTGAAGGTTTTGGCAACAGAAATGAGATAAATCAGAATATATGCTAACAGGACTAGTGGGTGATATTTTTAGTAGAATATTAATTGAATAATAACAAAAGTAACAAAGATAATCACGCAATGATCCAAGAACGAGGTGAATATTAAGAGAAAACACAAAGATCTGTGGCCTTAAGGATAATTTAAAGGCAGATATTAATGGTATAAAATAAGAATTTGCTGAAAGAAGGGAAGGGATGGATGTACAACTCAATGGATGCTCAGAACCTCAAAACACATAAGCAGGAAAGAACCTCTCCATGACACATTTTTCCATTTTTTTTCAATTTCCTTATCTTTGTTTGCAATTATTATTGCAAATGTATAACTTCTTCATTCACATTTTTTCCTACTTAGATGTATTTTGGCTTATTTTGCGTAGATACTACAGATGAGATTACCTCCTGATCTTAGTGAGTAGTCTTGCTGAACAAATATACTTCTCAGCAATGTGCTTTTTCTACTGTGATTTCTATATGGTACTTCATCTGATTGTCCAAATTTCTGACTCTACCTCAGCATGAGCTCATCATAATGTCTTCCACCTTCAAGGATCTTACTATCAAATAAGCTATACTGAATTCATTGTGGTAAGGATAACAATATTTGGATTTTATTCTTCATATCTTTCACTAATGTGCATGTTTTGATGCTGTATAAGCAATGAAGGATGCACCAAAAATTCCCTATATCTGTTAGTGACTTTGGTGTTGGCTCAAGGAGGAATTCCTTGAAGTGTTAAAGCAGAGGAACAGTGATCATTAATAAACTTCTCAACTTGATCACTGTTTCAGTAAGAATTTACAAGAGAAAAGATTTAACAAATGGCATATAATTTACAAGATTCTTTTGTAGTATTCACCTAAATAGTCAAATGCAAAAGACTACAACAGATCAGTCCATGCACTAGAGACCCAAATTATTCATCTAACATCTTGGATTCCAAAGCAATCTCCTACATGAGTCCAGCTCATGACCTAGAGTCAATGGCTATTTCCTCCATGATTCCAAGTGGAGGAGTGCTGTCCTGGACAATGTCTCATGAAAGCATTTACCAAGGATCTGACGTACAAAGGCCCAAAAATCAGGATGGTACTTAGAAAGTATGCATCGATGGCTTGAAGGATTTGTGCATGCAGGCTGAAAGATACTTATTGGAGCCACAAAGTGATTATCAAAGTAATAATCAAAGATACCTCAAAGAAAATTGCCGCAATCCTCTGGAAATACTGAGGACATAAGTTCCTCTTTTGATGAGAAAACCCATATTCACATCAGGTAAGCCAAATGACAGGATTCTATGAGCCACCAGCATGATTTACCTCCACTTCTCCTTTTCTATTCTTGATAACAATCCTCAATTGGGTCCTACACACCCAGTACTATGCTGATGCAGTTTGCCTGGATGTTACCCGTTGATAATCACTTAGTCCACCATAATGACATTCATAAAATTTCCTTCAGTTTGAAGTTTATATATGTCTGAACTCTTACTCCAATCTTATTTTCCAAACATTTCATATAGTTGTTTGCTTCTTATAAATTTTTTTAAAATTTTCTTTTAATAAATTTCTCATATGTAACTTCTTTTTATAATACGTGCACTTATCTTTACAGAAGCTTTATGCTTTAACGAGACATTATTCCAGAACATGCAATATGGTGGATCTCTTGTACCAGTAGGGGTTAATTTATATGTCATAGTCAAGCTTTATAACTTTTTTCTGTGTCCGAAATGAAACTCAAAGTTAATTTTGTTTGACTTGTCAGAAATAAAAACCTTCAACATCATTTCTTTCTTGTCTTTCCAACATCAATGCTTGCATTATTTGTCCTTCTTTTATAGATAATTTATTCTTTTAAAATATTTTTATTGAGAAACAAATAGCAATGAGACAATTTCAAAACCTATTAGTAGAATAGTTTCAATAATTAATGCATTGCATATTGTTGTCTTCATAGTGGTTATTCATAGCACAAGATGCAGACATGATATCCTGTCTACAAACACTATTAGTAGTTACTTTCTCTTAATTCAATGGATAATTTGTTCTTGATAAGTACTTCACAGCCTATATATCAGAAGTATCTTATACATATAACACCCTATGCTTTGTAGGTTCACTTAGCTTTTGCAAGAGACTCAAGAACTCTTTATTTCTACCCATACTCTACCATGCTCTTTGTTTTTACTTTGCCCTACTCAAATGAGAGATGGCATGCACTATTAAATTTGTGTGTCTGATTTACTTTACCCAGCATTATATTTTCCTTGTATATTCATTTTCCTACAAATGCTTCTTGCCTTTTTCTGTAGGCAAGCATTATTCCATTGTGTGTAGATATCAAATTTTCTCCATCCAGTCACTTGTTGAAGTGTATATAGACTGTATCCAGGATGTAGCCATTATGAGTGGTGTTGTTAGGGGTATTGGTGTGCCTGTAATTTTGTAGTATGATATCTGAAGTTCTTTGGTAAAGATACTATATTTAGTTTGCAAAACATTTAAATTAAACCCATTTTTTTCTCACATGGAACTAAACAAAATCAATATCAGTCAAAGAAATCTTCAAAACAAAAATGATGAAGACACTTGAAGATAAATATGTAGAATTCTTGAAATCATAGTTATAAAGAAAGATATATGTTTTGTACTGGGAATCAAACTCAGGACCATGTTCTGTCCAAGGAGGCACTTATGGCAATGAGCTATCTCCCCAGCCGCTAAGAAAAGATATTTTTAATGTATTTGGTACAGGAATTCATATGCAGCTCAGATTCATAGTGATCCTCCTGTTTTCAGCCTTTCCAACACTGGGATTATAAACATGCACCACCATGCCCAGACTCAGTGGTAGGCTCAGCATGCCCAGAGGTGGAGCCAATATGGCATGTGGTGTGGGAATTGATACCCAGCCCCTATGCTCACCTAAGCACGTGCTTACTTAGCTGCCATATCTTGCTGGCACAAAGAAAGTGTTTTTTAAACATAAGAAATAACAAATAAATCAACAAATGTAATTATATCAAATTAAAATATTGATTCACAGTAAGTGGATCAATAAGTGGAGTGAAGCAAAAACCTATAATATGAGAAAAACTTCTTCCAGTTACTCTTCAGGCAGAGTAATAATATATACAACATATAAAGAAATGAGAAATTACAACACTTAAACTTAAAAACCCTATCAAGAAACAGACAAGTAAAACAAGATTCTTCTCAGAGGATAAAGCACAAGTGACCAAAAAGTATATATGTATATATCAGCTTGGACCATTAGAGAAAATCAAACTGAAACAATTGAAAGATTTCATATCACATAAAAATGGCTATCATCAAGCAAAAATTTACAAATGCTGGTGCAGCTATGGGGAACAATAACTGTTCATTGCTTTAAAATTCTCCATCCCCTCTCTTTCTTTATTCCTTTGCTTATTCCCTCTGGTTATGTGGCTTTTCTCTGTGTCTAGTCTTCATTTTTCCACTTTCCACTTTGCTATCTTTGTTTTCATTTTCTCTTAGTTTCCCTCCTCCAAAACTCTTTAGCTGATTCAGTGTTCTGTGTGGCCTACTTTCTATTCCAATGCCAAAGAAATCATTCTTTACTTTGTAAATTTTGTGTGAAAGAAATCAGACACACATGTGTAAATATCATTTTGTCTCCCTAGTGTAAGAACCTGAATATAGTAAATAAAACCTCAAAGGTACAACAGATATAGGAAAAGGAAAAGAAACTGAATGTAAGAAAAACATTTGGGATTATGGAAAAGAAGAAAAAGGAAAAATGGAAGAAGGCAAAAATCATGTATGCTATGTAAAGGATAGCTAAGATGATAGTTCTACTTTCTAACAGTTGGTGTTTTTTTTTTGTTTTTGTTTTTGTTTTTGTGGAACCAGGGATTGAACTCTATCAGTGTTTTGAAGATAGAAGTTAAAGCTTAAAATTTTTATTTTGACCAATTTTATGTGTTTATGTCTGTAATCTGAGCAAGTGCATTGAAGACAGCAAGGTGCAATACAGCAACCACTGTTGAACATCTACAATAATTTTTAAATTTTGTATCATTTTTAAAATTTTCTCTTCTCTTCAAATTAAATAGTAGAGTAATATTAGTAAGTTAATGTCATGTGCTTTGTCACTACAATCTAGCAATTTTTTTTACTTTATTATTTAATGTTTCTTTCCTTGAGTACTTTTCCTTCTTATTGCTCTCTCTGAATCCAATTATTCTCTTTTTCTCCTCCTAGTGTCTCTATGTCAAATTCTACAGTATCTCTGCTGATTTTCCCCAAATTCCCAAGTCTATCTTTTATCCTTTATGTGCTCTGTTCTGCTTTCTTTCACTTTATCCCAATTTCTTTTATTCACACCCCTTCTCTGTCTGTCTCTCCCACAACCCCTTTTCTGTGTGTTGTTCCCTGATGTTACTTTATCTTTCTCATGTTGGTTGTTTCCCTGCATCTTACATCTATTATGTGTCATTTTGCACATTATTTCTGAACTAGGAGTTTAAAAAGATACACATTCTATTAAGGTATTATGAAATATCTCTAACATCCCAAAGACACTTAGGATATGGAAGTCAAAATCTATACAAAACTCAAACTGAGTTGACCTTTTCTTTTCTTTTTTAATTTTTGTATTTGGTACAGGATCTCATGTTGCAGCTCAGATTCGTAGTGATCCTCCTGTTTTCAGCCTTCTCAGCACTAGGATTGCAGGGGTGCACCACCACACTCAGACTCGGTCAGCATCTCAGCACATCCTGGGATGGGGCCAGCACAGCTTGTGGAACTGGCTAAATTAGTCTTTGATACAGTGCTTTTGCACAGTCAAGTGTCTCTTCAAAGAGATACACATGAGATTCTCCATGTAAGATCTATGATCTCAGGTCCTGAAGCTGAGTAACTAAAATGCACAACCCATGTGTATGCAGACACCCACATTCTTAAACATACACAAATTCACATATTTTAATACTCATGTATGCAAAATATGTGCACATGGAAAAATATATGCACATATACAGACTGATACAAATTGATGTACTTAATTGCTTGCACAAATAATGCAAAGCCTCATGTTTAAAATGTAATTCTAAATATCCTAAGGACATCATGAAATGAAGTTTTATAATAAAGACTTAAAATTAATGAATGTGTAAAAATACTAAAGCAAGTTTAGGTGAATACTAAAACAAAATTCATTACTTATGTGAATGTAAATTCCACTATCTGAATTGCATATATAGAGTGTGTAGTGTACCTAAAATACAAAGGGCTGGGACAGAGCTGTCATAGAATTTAGGTCAGTTAATTTCCACCACCCAAAGGCAATGTGGTTGGAGGCTGAACTTCGGAGATAGAAGTACAGTCATACAGAGATATAATAGACTTAAGACCTCACATCCCCCACTGGAGAGAAGCTACTTAACAGCTGCTCCTAGCATTTATCTTACAAAGCTTAAAAATTCTAATTTAGCATCTTTGTGTGGCTCAGTTTCATGTTCTTATGTTACTTGATTAGCAAAAAGTATTCTCAGTATTCCTCTAAATTGTGTGATGATGCATATCTAGGAAAATATAACTGAGAGCTTCAAAACTACTTCTGATACCTAGACCAGAAGTTAATTGATACCCCACAACTGGAGTGTAAAAGTCACATCATGCTGAGTATTTGTAAAGGACTGAGTACCAACTGGGGGGAGCGACTGAATTTGTCAAAGACAGAAACATCTGAGGTGTTGCAAAATGTAGAACAACTGGGTGTGCACTCAATTTTTGTCAAGGCACGATGAAAATAGTGAGACAGCATATGGATCTAGGCTCTGTTTGCTCTTTATTTATCAATGATACATTTTTCTTTCTTGTGTTTGTTCTCTTTTTCTTGATTGTCCTTGCTTTTATATAAATGTGTGCATTGTTTCTAGTTTTCTTGCTATTGTTATTGCATTTTTTTCTTTTTTCTGTTTTCTTTTTTCTCTTTTCTTTCTGACTTCTTTCCAAGCTTTCTGAAGTTTGTGGAACCCTTCCTTATCTACATTCCTTGTTTCTAATCTCTTGCTTTTCATGCATTTCTCTATTTCCCCCTAATCTTTTAAATTTTTTCCCCTGTGGAAAATGACCATATTTGGTGATATATAGGACTTCGCTATGTAGCCCAATCTGGCTATGAATTCATTATGTAGCCCAGGAAGGCCTTGAGCTCAAGGTACTCATCATGCTTATCTCCTGAGTGCTGGAATAAGAGACATGTGCCACCATGTCTGGTATATTTGTACATTGAGTTATATTTACTGTATGCATTTTATGGCTTGTCTTAGATATTGCTATAAAATATAAATTTCATTCATATAGTTAAAGATAACAAATTAATAATTTTGAATCTTCTATTTTGTAGGCTGTATTTGATGCTATTCAAATTGCTCATTGTACTACCGTAGCCATCGTGACACAATTGTTCTAATCTTCCTAATATGCCAAGACTGAAATAATTTAATGGTAATAAATGACACTATAGGCCAGGACCAAAGAAATAGGGGCTGAGCCAAGAGAGCATCAAGTTTTTCCTTAATAAATTGAAGAGGTAGGCTTTTGAAATAGAATCAAAACCCAAATCCGGCTACACCTGGATGACATCTCTGAGAAGTGATCTTTTCAAAGGTGCTCTAATTATCAACAATAAAGCCACCTGCCATAAGCAATTTACAAACACCAAATGAGGAATCCAACTTCAAAACCATTGAAAATCAGAAGGCCTTTAAGCAGCGTTCAAACATAGGCTTGCAGCTCACCAAAGATAAACCCAGGAAAAGTGAGTTGTAATAATCCAATGGACAAACTCCTCATTCTCTGAAGTGGTAAGAGTGGAAATTACAGTATAGATCCATGAGGTTATAGAAAAAGACAAATTCTAAATAACCTCTCAGATAACTACAAAAATGATGACCATTATAAAGTAAAAAAAAAAGATGAAATCACAATGTAAATCACTGAAACTCAGAATCATTAGCAAATCACATGATAATATTTTACTCTAAAAATGGAAATCTTGAAGTACTGGATAGAACCACAAATATATGAATTACCAAAATGTAATGAGAAAAATATAAAAATTATGAGTAACAGGCAATATAATTCAGGCCTTAATGGAAAAAGCCACAAAGAAATGCCCAAATCTGAAGAATTCATTGATGAATTTCCCAAAAACTTTAGGCTGGGCATAATGTCAACAAGTCTCAAAATATTTAATGAAACTGATAGAGAAAGGATATTTCCATAGTCATTCCTGGAAGTCAGCATTAATCTTATTTGAAAAAAAACTAGATAGTGGCCCAACTTAAGAAGAGAATTAAAGGGCAGTCTTTGTAATGACCATAAATAAAACAATCCTCAACAAATACTTGCCAAGAGAGTGCGTTAAATAACTGAAAATTTCATACATCGTTACAAAGTGGGGTTCATTCTAGCGATAGAAATATGAATCAACATTGACAAAGTAATATGTTTAATACATCACATAAAGAGAAGCAATGACAGAAATAATGTGGCCATCTCAAGAAGACATGCCCCACAAACTCCTTAGACAGACTCACAGTAAACAGGAAACTTTTAATTGTTTCTGGGAATTTGGAATTAGGGAAAATTGAGATGTACAACAAAGACTGTGCTGTCATCAGTACCATAGGAAAACCTATCATTTCTGTCCTCTGGAAGATGAGGTCATGGAATCATCCATGCTTATCAGTGTCTGGCTTCTTCTGCCCATATAAGCCACAGTATGAGTAACTATCACCTTGTGTTTTGCACGTTGATAGCAAAAAGAGGTCGGGTGAGTGTTGACTCTTTCAGTCTGAAAACAGAATCTCCAGAGGAATGAAAGAAACAGGTACGGGAAACTGCTGTTGTCTTGAGATGAATTTCTTTTCGAAGTGAGACTGGTGAACACCAACACCACATACAACAAATTTGTCTGGAGGTGTGGGCAGAGATCGTTGGCAGAATCTAGGACCATGAACCTATGCTGAGCCCTTCTGACTGCTGATGCTTCACTGTAACCCTCCCTGCCTAGGATCACTGGAGCTGGGGAAAAGCAGAAATGGTGCCTCAATTTCATGTTACTGGCATTTCTAATTTGAAAACCATTCTGTTTGAAATCACAAAGAATTAGTTGTTATTATGTTTCTACATAATTCTGATCAACTGGAAATGTACACAACAGAGTTGATTATACTATCCAATTCTCTGTGTAAGAGTACAAGGAATAATGCAAGAAATATTACTACTACTGCCTTAACTTAGTGAGTAATTTTGTTTCTATTGCAAAAAAACTGTATAAAGTTTATTCAGTGTTGCTATGTTTTTGTTATTAGTATACAATACTTCCTTCTGAATTTTCAAAAACAAAAATTTACAGTAACTAACAACTTCAGATTTTATTAGGGACAACATACAAGACTTTATTTGATTAAACTTTTTAAAATGTCCTTTGTCTCTTCTGTGTTAAGAAGTCTTTCTGCATAACTCTTTGATGCCTATGATCTTAAATTGTGTTGCAGTTTAGTATTTTTCCAAATCACATAATAAGTAAACTTAAAATTGGTTTTATTAAACAATGCTTTCTGAAGAGGACAGGTTAAGTTTTTTTTCCATAACATCTTAATACTCTTGATCTATAATCTCCCAGACAGAAAAAACAAACATTATATAATTTATGTATTTGCGTTTGGGGCAGAAAATAATATTGCTATTTCTAAAAGGAAAATTTTCAGTTTAACTTCCCATTAAAACAATTAGAAAATCACATGCTTCTGCAGCATTTGCTGTTTAAGAACACTAATATTGCCTACAGCAAGTGAAAAAAATGGTCTCCATCAATGTGTATATTGGAACAGCTTTCCTTTTTCAGATCGTCACTGGATCCCTAGGAAATTTATTTATGTTAAGTCAGTATTTATTCCATCACTTCAGGGGATGCAGACCAAGGACCACTGATTTGATCCTTAGGCACCTGACTGTGGCAAACTTTCTGGTGATTCTATCCAGAGGAATCCCAGAGACCATGGCAGCTTTTGGATTGGAAATGTTCTTCAGTGATTTTGGATGCAAACTTGTCTTCTATGTGCACAGGGTAGGCAGGGGTGTGTCCATGGGCAGCACCTGCCTCCTGAGTGTGTTCCAAGCCATGACCATCAGCTC
The DNA here is from genome assembly GCF_000260255.1 of Octodon degus. Classification (NCBI taxonomy): domain Eukaryota; kingdom Metazoa; phylum Chordata; class Mammalia; order Rodentia; family Octodontidae; genus Octodon; species Octodon degus. The sequence continues at coordinate 3,829,850 of NW_004524782.1, forward strand.
CAGGAGCTCCCACTGGACAGAATTTAACTTAAAAGCTAAGAGGTACATGAGCACCTCCGTTATTCTGTGCTGGCTCCTGCACATGCTGCTGAATGTCAGTTTTCCTCTGACTATGACTGCCAAATGGAAAAACAAAAGCATCACGAATAAAAGAGACTTTGCATACTGTTCTGGTCAAGGGTATGAGGAAATTTTATATTCCATAGTCATTGTACTGTTCTCCATCAGTGATGCTCTGTGTGTGGGGCTCATGCTCTATACCAGCAGCTCCATGGTTTTTATGCTATGCAAGCACAAAAAGCAGGTCCAACACATCTTTGGACGCAATGTTGACTCCAGATCCTCTCCTGTGACCAGAGCTACCAACAGCATCCTTGCCCTAGTATGCATTTATGTACATTTTTACACTATCAGCTGCATCATCCAAGTGTGCCTGGCTGTTTTGCATCATCCCAGCACCTTATTGCCAACCACTGCTGCCTTGATTAATACATGCTTTCCAACACTTTGTCCCTTTGTGCTCCTGAGCGCTGACCATAGTCTCTCAAAGATGTGCTGTTTATATTGTAGGAGTGCAGTCATATAAACTCATCAGATAAAAAGCACACTATGTCTGAATTTTTTCATTGCAATGAATCATTAAGTCCCTCAGTCATCATCAGGTTTACCCAAATGCAGAGTATTTCCCCCTGACTCCTAAAATCAAAAACCTTGATCCCAAAGTCTATCATTCTTAATTTAGTGAAAACCAGTCCCCTTTCAGCCTGTCTGTTTTCTATCTCAGCTCAGAACTTTTCTACTTCAGGTCCTAAATTCTCCTTTGACGTATTACTTAGTCATTTAAAATATTACATAAGAGGGGCTGGAGAGATAGCTCAGTGGTCTAGGGCACCTACTTGGAACAAGCTTGGCAAAGCATCAGGGACCGCGGTTCAATCCCCCAGCACCACATGCCAGCCAGCCCCGCCCCCTGGTGGGCTGAGCTGGCCACACACACACTACTGTCTCTCTCTCTCTCTCTCAAATAAATAAAAAAAAAAAAAAAAATTTAAAATATTACATAAGAAATTCATACTCCAGCAGCTAAATAAACTTATCTGAATGTGAGATTAAAAAATACCCTTTGTGAAATTCTCTTATAGGTATATCCTCTCTCATCTATGATGAATAATGACACTTTCCAGAAATTAAATCAAAGGGAAACCTAAAACATGAGCTAAATAAAGATACGGAAAGTGAACTTTAGAATTTTGTAAGAATTATAAATTCAAGAGGGCCAGAGGGGACAATTTCCATGTAATGTTGCTTCTTTTGCTTGAATTCAAATTAACAGAAAATATTTTCATAATGGCCTTGAGTTTTATATAAATATTCCCTAATCAATCTTCATGTACTGTTATTATACTTCAGATCTTCTTTATAACTTGTCATCATATAAATGCATGCTACTATTATTATTTTAAACTCTATATTTTGTACCATTCCTATAAAAGTTTAGCTAGTTTATTGCTCACATGTATTGTGTTTCTGCACATGTGGACATATCTACAGATCTGCTTTTGCATGTGTTCTTTGAATGCATATACAGTGTTGAGAAATGTATGGGTGCCGTTCTAAGTGAGTATTCACCTCTACCATTGTGTGTCAAGTTGTATTTCTCACCCTCAGTCACTGAAAACAGGAAATAATATGAATTGTGTGTCTTAGAAGTGTGAATGAGATCATAAAAAGAGATTATGTAAAAGATAAATATTTAATAAGATACATAAGAACCACATATTCTGGCAGTCTTTTACAAGGCAAATATGAAGAAGAGAGATGCTATCTGCAGACCATAGAGATACAATCAACAAAATAAAATGAATGCATGTCATAACAGAAGCACATGCCAAAGAAGGGAAAAGACTCCAAAGGGTAAGGTAAGAAATGAGAGTGTGGACTGAGGGTCAGGAATCGGAAAGAGAAAAGTAAGATGTGACTTATAGAGGAGAAGTTGGAGGAGAGAGAGATAAAGGTGTTGTGCCTGAAAGAGTTAGAGTCTGCATAAGAGATTTGGACAAATAGGACTGAGAGAAAAATCACAAAACTTAAAAATTGAAAAATATGAGAAAGACAGATACAAGACGACATACTCATTAACAGATGAAATGGTGTGTGAAGCTGTGTGTGTGTGTGTGTGTGTGCCTGCACACATATGCACATGCATACACATGTTTCAAGGATGGAGAGTGATGGCAGAGGAGGAAATGAAATGGTAGATTAGAGGGGAGAAAAGGAAAACCTCTGCAAGGTATAAACATGGACAGGTAAATATAAAAGTGAGCATAAAGCAAAAAAGATTTTTAAAATGAAACAGTATTTGGAGGTGAAACAGGGAAAATCCAAGGCAGAGGGCAACTGAAATTAGATAGGAGAGAGAATTGAAAGGAAGGGAGAAAAAATATAGTGAAGAGGAGGGTGGAGTAGAGTGGAGACCAGAGAGGGATAACCAGAGTGACCGGAGGAAGTGATAAGAAACTGGGGAAGGGGAGGGAAGAACAAGAGTTAACACACTGGGTGTCAGTAGGTGCATCCAAGACAGAAGTCAGAAAGCCATAAAATGGCAGAGAAAGGAAAGATAAGGAGAGGAGAGAGTACGAAGATTCCTCAGAAACTAGGATTAGAGGTCCCATTCCACCCCGCTAGTCTCTTCTGAGTACTTTTCAAGAAGAATTAAAGACATCATATTACAAATATATTGGTATAGCAGTCTCAATAAGGAAAGAATCCAGAATACCAAAGACATAGGAACATAAAAGAAAAAAAAATCTTTTACTGTGAGCTTGCGGCTGACATCCTCCTGACTTTTGATCAGGACTCCCAAATTGTCAGCCCCTTTGGTCTTTGCCTCCAGGTTGTGTACTTTTCAGATTTATTTTTTAATGTATCTAGTACAGGGTCTACAGGGTCTCACTATGTAGATTGGGATCGTAATGGTCCTCTAGTTTTCAGCCTCCCAAGTGCTGGGATTACAAGCATGCACCACCATGCCCAGTCTCCATTGCCCTCTCAGCATGCCCCGGGGGCGGGGCCAACATGGCACGCGAGGGATCAAACCAGGGCCGCTGAGCGCTGTCTAAGCAGGCGCTTTAGTCCGCTGAACTTTTCAGGTGTTGAGAGTCATCACATTACATCATTACCTCATTTTCAGGAATTTTATAACAATGTTACACAAGATTGCCACAAATTTTACATTGCACAGACTCTGTTGACCATATCCTGGTCATGGGACATTATACTTTAATGTTTGTTTTATTCACCAAGTTGTTCCAAATATTTGTTTCTATTGTATCCTCAGGATTTATTTTGGAACAATGCCCTTTAGAACTTTTGAGAGTGTAAGCTGTCTGGATGAGTCACACCCATTGCTTGACCAAATTGCTCTCTGTGAAAGCTTGGCAAACATTTTCTTTCTCCTGGTGACTCCTGTAGGCAAACTATAGACCACTGAATCACTATCCTCTCTGTCTTCATATTCACCTTAATCAGAAAATCAGGGACTGTGCTGAGTTACAGGATTTTGCAGCAAATGTTCTCTTACACATTATGTCCTCATTCACTTTGAAGGAGTAGGTGTGAAAGATTCGCTATTCATTTAGCTCATCTATCTTTCCAATTTTGAACATCCAAAATAGATTAGTGACATTACATTGTAGCTGGAGCAATGAACTTAATTATTAGAATTGTAGTTTGAAGAGGATACCAGGGTAAAATAGAAGGATATATTGGATGCCTTTAAGAAGATTTATAATAGTATATTTTGAGAGATGGAAATTGTATTCAAAAAAGTCAGAGTATAGCATTTTTTATCTCAGTACTAAGCAACTTGAAATATAAGGTGTAATCAGAAAACTATTATTCCTTACCAATTATGGACATTATAGTATTTTTAAATCATGTAGTATGTTAACAAAGAAAAGTTACATCATTTACACAGAAAATTTAACATCAATAGCCATACATAGTATTTTGAGATAACAATCATGATGATAATTTTGGAACACAATTAAATCTCAATTTTAATAGATTAGCAGTTTATTGAAACATCCTTTGCTAAGACATAAGGAGCTTTAGCCTAATTTGTTGTTCTTTGATAGGATTTCTTTGAAGAAATTTATGACATCTGATATACTTTATATCTAAACATTTATAAATGTAATGGCACACACTTAGCATACATATTACATGAGTTCTGGATAAAAAATATCATTTAACTGATAATCTCATGCTGGCTTAATCTGAACCTCTCATAAAAAATACCTGGAACACAAGACAAAGGCATATGTTGAAATCTGAAAGAAAATCCCTATAATTATAAACAAACTCTGTTTTACATCTCAGCATACTGTACATCTGGAAGGCATGAATACATTTGATATACCATGATATTAGAAATAACTAATTGTCATTATTTTGTTCCTTAATTTAGTTTAGTACCAATAGCATCCATTAATCACAATTTTTTTTTTCACTTTGTGAAAATCCAACCTTTTGGAAACAACAGATGTCAACATATCACAATAATATATATTGAACAATATATATGGTGGTGTCATCCAAAAGGCTATGGAGACTACTTGGGCTCCTCATTCATGAACAAAAGTTTCATGTTATTCCAGGAAGCTGCTTTTTATTCATTAGTTGGTGTACTATTCAACAGTCTCTCCCAACTCCAAGGGATCTCTTGGAGTTTACCTACCTCATAACCCACAAAAATAGAATTTCAATATTTAGCACACTAAGTATGAGCAAATGAGAGACTCTCAAATTATGATCCATAAACATCAATGTGCATTAACTTTATCAAGCCAATTTTAACATCGTTTTGACTGCCTTGTAATATTGGTGGAGCTATATTTCTCGTTTAGAAGACGCTTATCTGTGAACCAAATTAAATTAACAGCAAATGCTTTACAATTCCAGTAATACAAAAAGAAGAAAAATTTACTGATATGGAATAAAATAGCTTCTCACAGATTGGACAGAAAAATAAACAAAAAACATAAGAAAATAAGCTTATAAAATCAGATTTAACCCAAATATATTTTGGCCAAATTATACTATAGTATATTTAAAAGTGTTTTGAGATTTTTGTGGTAGGTGTAAATCCAAGTGTGACAATAGTTTGCCATTCCAAACAGGTCCCGTCAACATTGCTACTACTGAGGGCACATGGATTGCCAGATCTGGGGAATTCACTTCTCCTAAAATGTTTGGAAAAGACAGTACTCTTTGGTTTGCAATTGGGGCCATCAGCTGGATTACTACTTAGAAATCTAAAGTGGTATTTATCGAAAACCTAACAGGATTTTCCCTACATTGGCATTGAACACGACTTTCCAGGAATTGAGAAATGGAGATCTACTAACTCATTAGTTTGAAACTTCCTCTGATTCCATCAGAAACACTTCCTTTCTTCCTCTTAGCAGCTTTGGACATTCTCACTAGAAATATTACTTCTTGAAGTAGACACAATGGTCTGGATCCAGGGTTGTAGGAAAACCTCATCCCTGTTCACATTTCTCTCCCCCTTCCATGGATCCTGACTGGCCCTCCTTTTATTGGCTGCCCATGTCTCTTTTCTATTTTCCTGTCTGTATTTCCAATATACATCGACTTTATTTTTTATTTATTTATTTATTTATTTATTTATTTATTTA
>NW_004524782.1:3835648-3858632 GCF_000260255.1 Octodon degus
TGGCATGTGGTGCTGGGGGATTGAACCGCGGTCCCTGATGCTTTTGCTAAGCTTGTTCCAAGTAGGTGCTTTAGACCACTGAGCCATCTCTCCAGCCCCATCAACTTTATTATGAAGCAATTTCTGAGCAATTTCTAACGACTAAGACAAATTAATTCCTCCAAAAATTTCTAACTTCTGCAGCTTGTGGTAGTTACCTGGATGTGACAGAGCAGCAAATTCCATATTAATAGCTTGAGCATTCTTGGGTATTTCTGATTCATATGGCATATGTCTGAAATGCCTCTGTCAGGTGCTCAAAAATTCAGTATGGTTTTCATTTGCTCTCTGATATACCTTAGCCACCTTATGAAAATAAGAAAGAATCTCGTTCTTAAGAGCATGGAGGTGTTCCCACAAGGCATTTAACTTTCCTTATCCCTGTTGGGGGTGTCTTGTGAGAAGATACCAGCTACTTCTGCTTCTGTGTCTTGGGCAGTTCATACTGTAACTAGTCTTACTTGTTCTTCAGCTTCTTTTTTGATCTTGTCCCTATCCTCTGAAGTGAAAACAGTGAACACAATCTGATGGCAATTACCCAAGTGGGGAGGTGAGTTTTAGCCACTAAATAAAATAAAGTTGTTAAAATACAAAGCTGCTCTGAAAATGAAGGATTCTGTGTCCTCCAATTACATAAATCACTGCTAATGAAAGACACATAAACCAAGGTGGATTGGGTGTTTCTGTCTTGTTGAATCTCAGCAGCTTGTAACATGGGAAAGTCAAGGACCAGAATGGAGGAAGACACTTCCTCCACTGATTAAGTCACAGGCTGAGGGGAGGGCTACCTGATGTATAAGGAGGGAAAGAAAGCTGAAGAATCTGAACCCTAGATGTTCCCTTCTATTTGTTGAAACACAGAGTGGGCATCACCTGCTGAGGAGAGTAACAGGTGATGAGAAGCTGACTGGGATGGGTGACCAGGACAGGGCAGCAGCAGTACCAGAAGGCCAGAGTCAAAATCATTCTCCTCTGGATCCAAGGGGAAAACAGGGGCTTTCTGCCCTTAAGACTTTTCTCGCATTACTGAAACTCAGTTTGGAAATTGACAAGTACATATCCTAAAGTACTGTGGCATTGTCTGAATCACACAGAACCAGGAATATATGTAAAGGAACTGACCCAAATTCTCTGGTTTCCCAGTAACAATCTCCGGCACCCTACTGAACCCATGAGGATTGAACATTCTCTCTGATGGCCAACCTTCTTCAAAAGATGCCCATTCTAGTTCAGAAAGGGTAGCAAGCTTCCCCCCAGTTTATTAAACTTCTTAATTATTCACTATAGCATCAGTAGGATTGCTCCTGGTTGTGCTCATGGCAGTTAGATGAACATTCTCCCTTTCAACCCATACCATAAGTGAGAAACCAAGTCTAACATAGTTTAAAACCATAGCTGTGGTTGTGCTGATCTGCCGCAGCTTAGCCTTCTATAAGTCCCTCTGAGTTTCTATGTGGGTGATGTAGAGGGGTTGGAAAGGCAGGACCAGGATCGCCAGCAGCCCACAGATCCAGGTGGCAATCCAGGCATGACCTGAAAGCACAGGAAGTGCAAAAATGAAAATAAAAATTTTGCATTTTGGGAAATGCAAAATGAACAGACCAATCCACTTAACTATTAATTGTTGCCGAGTTCAATTTAAAACACTTTTAGAAACAGGACTAAACAAAGTCCAAGACTAACTTTAATGAAATTCAGAAACAGATTCTTGGCTGCCCAGACCAGATATCTGGGAGCCTGGACCCATCAAATTCTCAACCTGGAAGAAAATGCTTCCCATTGAACCCAATGAGAAATTCAATTTTAAATCTTAGTTAGGTTGGAGAACAGAGTTTAGCTGTCCTGCTTTGCAGCCTCAGGCATCCTGCTTCACAGTCACTTCTAGATGGCCACCTGAAATCAGTGAAATCATACACGGGATTTACAGGATTACAGGAACTTTGACTATGACACCGGCATGTACAGGAATTGTCTAGTCCAGTGCACAAGTGCAGACTATGATTCCCAGCAATAGGAACAGAAATGCCTCCTTTGCTGGTGAGTGTGGTAAATGTGATGGAGACAGTACTATCTTCGGCCTGGAAACATGTGGTAAGTATTGTGTTGACATCATTTTCCCTCTAGCAGCTAAATTTAAGATAAGGTACCTTTATAAATATAATCCCAGAGGTATCTATCAGGATCAACAATACCTTGTGATATATTGTGAGGTCTTATAAAGTTTTACAAGCAGGATGGCCAAATAGCTCAGCAGATTAAAACACTTACACTCAGGCGCAGAGGCTGGGGATTCAATCCCTTGTTTGGCTGTGCTGGCCCTGTCTGCAGAGCACGCTGAGATGGCAATGAGTCTGGGCGCGGTGGCACACACCTGTAATCCCAGCACTTGGGAGGCTGAACACAGGTGGATCACTACGAGTCTGATCTAGTAGTGAAACACTGAACACCCTTTAGACCTTCTCCTAAAAATACAAAAATAGATAAATAAATAAAGTTTTACAAGGAATCCTGTACTCTACTTTTTCTGTTTCTTCAATACACCTTTGCTGTTTTATAAGTTATGTTGCACATACTTGACTTATGTGTTACGTTTGACCAATCATTTGCATTCCATTCATTAAAACTGACATTGAATGCTTACTATGGAGGTCTTAACGAGAGCAGGCTCCAACACAGGACTGGGAATGATGTCTATCCGTGTCATCCTCCCACTGTCTGTGTCAAGCAACACCATCTCTGGGCGCCAATCAGAGTTGGCATAAAGCACCTTAAGCTAGTGACTCCACTCACCCTACAGCCTTGTTTCTGATTCCCAATGTGGGCCACACAGTGCTCACATTTCATTCCTGGCTCCATACAAGTTTCCTAGCCACTTAAAGGCTGAGGATAGGTTTAGATCATTTTGCCCCCAAGATCTCTAACTGTGTGCTTTTCATTTATTTTTATTTTCTAAAGAGAAGTAAAACATAAAATGAAATTTTTAGAAATGATAGTTTCACTGAGCAGGTGAAAGGAATTCAACTATAATAGTTATATTGCACATTGTTGTCTTCAAATTAGTTGTTCAGATTAAAACATAAAAGGATTAAAATTTGTCAAAAATTTAAAAAGAAAAAAGCACTGATCATTTGTTGTGCAGAATAAAACTGCCTAACAGCCTGATATGGTCCTCATGCTCCCACGTCATCTGTTTTCAGAATAGTTAAATTGTCAGTTGAATCTTTTCACATTCTTCATCAGATTCTAAAATCCATGGTCTGATTTCAGAGTCTAGCGTAATCAACCTCTTTTTTCCTCAGATTTTTCCCACTCTGTTTCATCCTTCATTGTGGCATTCCTGTGGTCCCAGAACCAGCAGTCTCCAAGTCTGCAGCCCCCACAGCCACCCAGTCTGATGACCATGGCCCTGCCTCTCCTAACCAGGGAGGGTAAGATAGTTCTATTTACTCTAGTTGGAATTCCAGGCAAAATTACCAAATAATGACATCTGCCTGCCTTTACTTCTCCATTCCTATTTTATTGTACTCCTGTAAGTCTTTGATGTTGAAACTGTTTCTGTTGAACCAGATAGACCAAGGCAGCTCCCTACAGATGTAGTTTGCTCTGCATTTTGCTGAGGGTTGTTGTTTGAGTAAATTTTTGTCACTCATTTAGCTCCCTTCAGCCCCATCTTCTTTCTCCTATAATGCCTGACCCCTTGAAAGACTTACTCTCAGTAGCATAAGGAAATAAACTTTTGATATTCCAACCTAGATATGGTACACTAAGGCTAACAAAGGACTTTCATATATATTGTTTCATTTCATTCTGAGAAGTAATTTACATAGTAGGCAAAATAAAATTATTCTTTTTGAACTAAGGGGAAAACAAAACTCAGAAAAATTTTGTGAATTTTCAGCATGAGATTTCCAGCAGTTAATAGTGCAATTGAAATTAGAATATAATTATATTAATAATCTAGAGTTGTTTACCTGATTTCACTAATGAATAGCTAATCAACTAAACACTATTCTATATTTTTTCAGTTTCTTTTATTTTCTTGATTGATTTAAATTTTTAAAATCTGCAATCTTCTATCTTCATCCCCCCTCTACTCTCCTTTCTTTTCTTTCCTTTTTTGTTTGATTCGTGCTACAGAAAAGAACAAGAAAGGCTGTAGTATTATGCCATGACAATGGCTCCAGGTTGGAGCTCAAGGATCAGAAGCACTGAAAGAATATATTAGTGTGCGGCAGGGAGGCTGGAACATATGGAGTGACTTGTCAGTCATGGAAAGCTGTCAAATCACAGCCTCTGGACCGGTAAGATAGCTCAGAGGACTAAAGCACCTGCTTAGGTAAACGTAGGCAAGTGCAGGGACCACAGTTTGATCCCCAGCATTACATGCCATGCCGCCCCTAGGGTGAGCTGAGCAGGCCACAGGGTCTGAGTGTAGTACAGTATACCTGAAATTCCAGCTCAGAGGAGGCAGAAAAGAGGAGAATCACTATGAGTCTGAGCTGCATAGTGAGGCTCTGTAACAACCAAATACATTTAAAAAATCATAGCCTCCATCTAACTTCAGAGCAGGATACAAATGAAGGTGCTCAATGAATGCCAGGATTAGTCTCTTGTGTGTGAGAGGATTTTAAAGACTTATTTCACTTTTCTTAAGAGTACCATTTCATGTGCACTACACTTTCTTTTTCTCTCTCTTTTTAAAATTTATGCATTTAGTACAGGGTCTCACTATGCAACTCGGACTCATAGTGATACTGCTGTTTTCAGTCTTTCTAACAATTGGATTACAGGTGTGCACCATCATTCCCAGACTAGGTCACTGGCTTAGCGTGCCCATGGGTGGGACTGGCCGATAGTGCTGGGTATCTAACCCTGGTCCCTGCATTTGCCTAAGTTGGTGCTTATCCTGCTGAGCTATCTTGCCAGCCCTTCCCTTTGTTTTTACATTAAAATAAAAGTTAATATTTCAAATTTATGGATTGTGGAGTCCAATCCTTTGAAGAAATTAGAACCTCCGTCTGTCACAGGATCCAATTGAAAACTTGTTCCAAGTCACAGCCCACAGTAAAGGTCTCTTAGCTCCAGCCCTGCCTCCCACACATTCTCCTATAGATACCACTGATAAGTAGAGATCCACTCTCTTCTCATTTTTCAATGACTATGTGCTGACCAAGACAGCTTCAGCAGTGAATTTTTTACTAAAGTATCTATCCCCTTCCCATATCCATAAAGTGAAACAGAAAATGCCAGGACCTAGTTCTTCTGCCACCAGCTAAATGACCATAGATTAAGGCAGCTGAGGCTATGGGAGTCCCACAGCTGTCCAGACTGGCTTCTCCTGTATTCCTTATATATCTCATATAATCTTGCTTCTTCACTACTGTAACACTTGTCTCTGTTTCTGACGCCTCCTACTATCACCTGGTGCTTATCCCTTCAGGTTCCCAATGCCACCTTCACTGTTTAAGTCCACTCCTTTCCCACTTCATCAGCATCACAGGCACAGAGTCCACATATTATTCATCTCAGACAATAACTGCCCTCAGCATGACTCTTCTTCTAGCAGCAAACCAAACTTAATGTTCAACCTTGGCAACGTCCAACCACCTTGCCTTTAAGCCTCCAGACCCTCAGCACAGTACTTTTATTTCGTTTCTTCAATGGAATCCACCACCATACATGCTGAACAATCACTTATCCTCTCAGGGCTCTATCTTTGTTCCCTTTTGTGTCCCAAGTGGCTCAAAAAATAACTGGGGTCATGTCTTTGCGTGACTGTGCTTCAAGGGATGTCCTTGTATAGGCCCTGTTGAGCAAGGATCCACCACATATCTGGGAGCCACAAAGTGAAATTGTAGGTACCCAGGGAATGGTCTCTCTCACCAGCTCTTCTGTAGGGAGCATAGGCCAGGGGTCAAATTCCCTGAATCTGCTTTGTCAAGAGTGCAAGAGGCTTAACAGGATTAGTTCCTACAGAAGAGCCCAAGGTGTCTGCCACTATGCCAACTTTCCCCACTATCCACCAAGACCTTGATGGTCATTGTTGTGAACACTATACCAGGATCACCTCTGATATGCTGTTGGTGCTAGGTTCCAGTTGTTAACTTTGACATCTAGGTGGTAGAAGCTCACTCTACTCAAGCAAGGCTTTCACAAAACAGTACAACTCATGATGTCCCCAGGGAAAAAATGTCAAGAGGTTGATACAATAATGACAAGAGACCAAAGTTTAGGTCAGATGGAGCATTTTCTATAGATGGGAGTAAAGTATCTACTCAAGGAAGCATGGAGTTTACACACTCAGGAGGTTGATGTCAATTTCAATATCTCTGCTTAAAAAGAAGATGGCCATGCTCTCAAAATTGTTGTACAGATTTAAGGCAATCCCTATCAAACCACCACCAACATACCTTCCAGACCTAGAGAAAACATTCCTAAAATTTATTTGGAACCAGAAAAGACCTACAATAGAAAAGGCAATCCTGGCCAACAAAGACAAGGCAGGAGGCATTACAATTCCTGACTTGAAATTATACTACAAAGCTACTGTGATAAAATCAACATGGTATTGGCAACAAAACAGACCTGAGGATCAATAGAACAGATTAAAAGATGCAGAGGCCCCTACAAACACACTCAACCACCTGATCTTCAACAAACGGGCCAAATATACTTACTGGAAGAAAGATATCCTCTTTCACAAATGGTGCTGGTAAAACTGGCTCTCTACATTCGAAAAACTGAAACTTGATCCAGGTCTATCACCATGCACTAAGCTAACATCAAAATGGATTAAAGATCTAAACATTAAAACAGAAACAGTAAATCTCCTGGAAATTGAAAGTAGGAGGAACTCTTGAAGACATAGGGGTAAGCAAAGAGTTCATGAACAAAAATCAAATTGCACAGTTAATACTTGAAAGAATCGACAACTGGAACCAACACTTACTGAGAAGTTTTTTTCACATCAAAAGAAATTACCAACAAACTGAAAAGACAACCCACAAATTTTGAAAAAATCTTAACTAATAAGCACTCAGACAAAGGTCTTCTCTCTAGAATTTATAAAGAACTAAAATACATTGAGACCCCTAAATTTAAAGACCCAATCCAGAAAAGGGCATCCGAGATGAACACACACTTCTCAGAGGAAGAAATTAAAGAAGCGAATAAATATATGAAAAATGCTCCACATCACTAGCCATTCGTGAAATGCAAATTAAAACAACACTGAGATACCATTTCACTCAAGAAAGAATGACTATCATGAACAAATCAATCAACAACAAATGTTGGAGAGGCTGTGGGGAAAAAGGAACCCTTCTCCACTGCTGGTGGGAATATAGACTGGTGGAACCATTATGGAAATCAGTATGGAGACTCCTTAAAAAACTAGGACTGGAAATCCCATTCAAGCCAACTATCCCCCTACTGGGAATTTTCCCAGAGGAACTGAAAATGTCATATCATAGTGGTATATGTGTACCTGTGTTTATAGCAGCACAATTTGTGATAGCCAAATCTTGGAAACAACCAAGATACATGTCACATGAGGAATGATTTGAAAAGTTTTGGTATTTTTATACAATGCAGTATTACTCAGCTATAAAGAATGATAAACTCTAAAGCCTTTATATTTAAGTGGATGCCACTTGAAGATATACTCATAAGTGAAATAAACCAGACCCATATGTGTAAATATCATATAGTCTCCTTAGTATAAGAAATCAAAAGAAGAAATACAAATAGAAAGATATAACACAACTAAAAGGAAAGTGAGAACTTGAGGAATTGACAATAAGGAGAGGGTAAGGAGAAAAGCTGCGAAACAGGACAGGGACAAAGCCATACACTTGTATGCACAAGATGGGCAAGGAAATGATCCTGAGAAACATCAGCAGGTTTTTGAAACTAGCAGTTAATTGGTAGGATTCTCAACCTAACTATATATTCTGATACCTGTGAACCAAGCAACTGCACTGAAGATAGCAAAGTGTAATAGAAGGGTCACGCTTGGAATGCCTGTCATTCTGGACTTCTAAATGTGTACTTGTCGTGACATACCAATTATTACCATACTATCTCACAGGTAAAAGTTTTTTTTGTTTTTCTTGTTTTAAAATGGGTAATAAATAAAAAAAGAGACACAAGAAAAAAAATTGTCACAGGATTGTCCCCCTACAATGCTGTATATAGTTAAATTTCTAATTTTTTTTAAAAATATGTGTTTATTCCTATTTTTAAATTTTTTTCTACTTCATATTCTGTAAGGACTTAAATTTGAACATATGAATATTTGATGGAAAATACCTGTTCAAGTTATGCCTAACATGTTCGATATTTAGACAGATAGGGTAAACTGAACTACATGAATTAACCCTCCTCTGGAGGGTTAACCTAAATTTGCAGATAAAAAGTTGGAGAAAAGGAAGGGCCGCAAGGTCTGCCAACATTTTGGCCCTAGCCTTTCAAGGTTAATGAAGATTGACGACATTGGTTAACCCGTACTGTAACATCGTGTAACTCAGTTGTGCCCCAAATTTTCTGATCAAGGACATTATGGAGCCACAGAGGAATGTGATCAATAATGTATAGTGTGCCTAAGGAGAGTCAAATGGAGAGAAAACTTTCTCTCAGGCTTTCACAGAGAACACATTGGCCAAGCAATGGCTGTGACTCATCCACATGGCTGACACTGACATAGGATCTACAAAGTGCAATATAAGGTTGCAGGATAAATCCTGAGGAGACTTGACTCTCCTTATCAGATACAAAAGTTACATTTCTTGTTATATAGTATTGCTTTATCTTGGTCTTAACCATCTAGCAGAAAAGTATAAAAATGAGGTATATAAAGTAAGGCTATATTAATATGCTGAGCTGTAATAGGCTCTAGTCAACAACTTCTGCGGATAACCCACTACTATTGTGGACTTCTAGACTGTGTTGGATTGTTTTGCTGAATTCAAGCAACTATAATATTTAGATGCTAATAGAATACCCATCTCTGACAGGACTGAACTGGAGAGGGGGGAATACAGAGGAAGGACCATTTTGTATTTGTATAAACAGAATAGTTAGGATAGATGTATGGCTGCTTTCGCTTGGTTCATTGAGAGGAAGGATTTGTAGTAGTAGTGTTTGGAGGGGGTGTCCTGGCTGCTTCTTGTGCTGTGGATGACCACTGAGAAGATAACAATGTGCAATGTCTTAATTATTGAAAATGTCTTATTAATCAATTTGGGAAGTATCTCATTGATATTTATTTCTCAATAAATTAAAAAATAAAATAAAATTTTAAAAAATCTTTTAATAAGCTAAAACAGCCTTTTTTCATGGCCTTGAGGAGCTCTTTCTGTTCTTGAGAAGACTTTGTGATTGATTTTCAGTCTCATTCACTCCCTATGCATGGCCTCGCACAAAGCAAGCACCCCGCAGATGTAGCTACTTAGCCAATTACTGCCCACAGGTTTGGCTTGATGATTCATCTCCTAGTAACAGGCCACTCCCAGATTCCTGGCATTCAAAGCACTTTTCTGGCCACAGCCCCAGAACCTCCCACATTCATTCATTCATATAGTTATATGGTCCTCACCTCAGGAATTTTTGGTTTACTTTTCTTTTTTGCAGGAGTTGGAAAGACATTTTAACTCTTCCTGTACTGCAGGAAAAGATGGAATAATTGTGCATGTATAAAAAGATCAAGGCACCAAGAAGTAACTGAATAAAAAATAAAAGTCCTACCTTTCCTTGAATTCCTTCTTTACATTATTTATTTTCACGGTGTCCCATATGAGATGCCAGACAATATTTTCTTTCATTGCTTGATTCATGCACTCATGTATTTGACAGCATTATGGTAATAGGATCCATCCTAAGGATCCCATCCACTTTTCTACAAATTATTAAAATTTACCCTACTTTCTGGTTCAGTAAATATCTACATAAATATCACATTTTCTTCCCCCCCCCTCATTTTGTGATGGCCATATAGTCTCCTACCATAACTTAGCTGCAGCACATTATGCCAGCATAGCTTTGGGTATGTAAGCATCATTGAACTATGAAAACTTGAAATCTTAAGGAAAATGCTCATAAAGAACATAATTGCTCAAATTAAATTTCCATTGTTATGCTTTTCTTAGGAATATCTCTATAGTTTCCATAGAGCTAGTTCTAGTTTATATTCCGATCAACATTGTGTAAAGGTAATATTTCCCACAACCTTTCCAGCATGACTTCTTATTTGAATCTTGGACATTAGTATTCCTCCAGAATTAGATGGAATCCCATTGTTGTTTGGGCTTGTGTTTCTCTAGTAGTCACAAATGCTGAACTTTTATCACTCAATCATTAGACATTTGTGCATTTTCTTCTTGTAATTTGTCTTTTCAAAGAGAGTGAAAGGAGAATTAAAACAGAAAAATTACAAATGATACAGGATTTTGCTAAACCAAATAATATGAACTTCACTCTACTTGTTGTGTTGGATACTGTTGTCTTCAAATTGGTTGCTTGTGTTACCAGATACACGGATGTACAATTGGAAGTAGGAAAAAGAAAGAAATATCTTAAAAAGTAAGAAGATAAAAGGGCAAAAATTGAAAAAAAGGAGACAAAACAAACACATGCCTGTGGAGGCACATCCAACTCTCTTGCCATTGTACTCATATGCATGACGTCATCCCCAAATAGAAGAATCTTAACATGAATATTTATATATCAAAATCTATTAGGACTAAGTCAATAACAAGCAAAATGTTTGTAAAAACCCAATGTGTTGGGCTGGGGAGATGGCTCAATGGAATATGCTCTTCCCTGGCAAGCACAAGGACTTGAGTTCAATCCCTGGTTCAGCGCAAAAAAAGAAAAAAAAAAAACCCAATGTGTTACATACAATGGGTAATCAAATGATACAGTGAATGTGTAAAAATTTTTTAACTTACCGTAATAAAAGATAAATTGGCAAGAAAAAAAAAACAAATTAAGCATCAACTGCTTTTTCCCATGGATAAGCAGAAATCCACAGTATAGTTGTACAGACCATCCTGCTTGCATATGTAGATACATCTCTTTCCCCAACTTTCTCTCCTGTCCTTCTCAATAATTCCTTTTATTTTTTGAACAGGTTCATTCCCTTTTCCAAGTTTTAGTCATTCTAAGGATCTTTTAAAATTTCTTCTTTATTTACTAGAATCTTATCATTGAAACTATTTTTAGATGTTATTAGTTTTGTACCTGAGATTATTTTCACATTCTTTAAAATTTCTCTCCACTCTTCTAATTTTCTTCCCTGTACAGCAGAATTTTAGTTTTCTAAAAATCTGACCTGAGGGTTTCAGATTTTGCATTGTGAAATAAATATTCTGTCCTTATCTTTGCTGAAATCACTAAGCGACTTGCCAGTTTTAACCTTCAGCATTTCTTGTGTTTCTCTTTTGTATCTAGATATTTGACCCATGCTAATTTGATTTTAGTACAGGATCTAAATGCATTTTCATGTATGGGGAAATCCATTTTCTCAGTACCATGTGTTAATTTATTATTAGTGTGCATTATTTGTCCTTTTGTAAAAATATTAGATGCTGATATATGTGCATCAATGAAAGCATGAAAACTACCTTTTAAGTATTTATACACAACAGAGTACTGCTATGAGACATAGAACTATTTCTGAAGGGAAATGGATGCACATCGTGACCATAATGTTTTGAGTGCTGTTGTCTTGGTAAGATTTGCACTGAATATGTTGATGACTTTTAGGCAAATAACCATTTTTATAATATTAAATTCTGTGAATCCATGAACATAAGTACCTTTTCTATCCCCTACTGTATTTTCAGTTGCCTCATTTGTATTCCGTGACTTGTGATTTCCAAAATATTTTGTAGAAATATTATCTATCTATCTATCTATCTATCTATCTATCATCTATCTATCTATCTATCATCTATCTATCTATCTATCTATCTATCTATCTATCTATCTATCATCTGCCATCTATAAATATTTTGAAACTATTGTGAACACATTATGGATGTCTTCTATTGCTTCTTTTTTGATTCTTTCAATCATTTTAACAATTTGATGAATTTTCTGACTCTGAGTTCGTCCACATCAATGTGCATGAGAAGAGATTTTAGGCACAGCAGTGTGTATGAGATGAGTTTTAGGGATTCAAGAGGTTTGAAGGGATATAGTATTTTGATGTTTACATTTTTATTTTTATGATCATGGTTTAGAATCACTATTTCTATTGCTATTGATGCTGCTGCATCTTATTCAGAATAAAGTCCTGTCACACAGCACTATTTTTGTTAGATGATGGGCACGCTGATGTGGTTTGAGTGACAATCCTGACTCTCATGCATGTGTCTGTATCTCCTTACTGCTTTCTGAACTTATATATTCCTGTGTCTTCTCAAAGATTTCTCTAGAATGTGTGCCAAAAATGAGTGCTGGGATCTTCACTGGGTGTTAGAACTTTATGCTCCCAGAAGCTAATTGGAACAGAAAAACATACTTGAAGAAGTTCAGAAAGGCATGTGGGCTGGGGACAAAGAGTTCCAAGACAACAGCATTGGGCAACTCCACTTATTTTTTTAAAGCATACTTTTGAATTTTTCATTATAACACATTCTGATTTTACACCATTTATATTTCACATAATTCATTTTTATTTTCCATTAAGACACCCATGAGCAAAGAAAAGAACCCTCTGTTCTATTTAGGGTCTGGGGAGATGGCTCAGTAGAGTAAGTGCTTCCCTGGCAAGCACAAGGGACTGAGTTCAGTCCCTAGTCACACCCCCCCCAAAAAAAAATAACTGATATCCATACAGTACAAAATGTTTACATTCTTGGTATGAGTGGTAACGTGTATTTCAGTCAACTTCATTCCTTTTCTTAATTCCTTTTCCCTCACCTCTGCACTGTCTCATTTATTTCTTATTTATTCCTTTTTTTTCCAGTGTGGGAGATATCAGATTTTTCATGTTTTATACCATTTTAGGTGTAGTTTATTAAATACATATTCATGGACTTTTAAGGTAAATATTTACTTTACCAAAGAAATCTAAATACACCACGCATTTTGCTGCTATTTAGAATTATAGACATTAATGTAAAATTTTATGAACTCAAAAAATATCATTATAAAGTAATTGTGCATGGATCACAAATGATATGCATTTTGTCTGTCATTTATATTTGTTTGACTCATAACTTTATTTCCTCTCAATTCTGTAATTATTTCTTTACAAATTAGGACACGAGACACTCTTTTATTTCCTCTTCAGTAAGTTTTATTATCATGCCCACTTCATGCTATGTACATCATTTAGATTATAGGCATGGTGTGTGCCATTTTATTATTCTTAATATATACATAGTAAAATGTACTTTCATAATAATATGATGCTCTTGTTTGGTTTATCCAGCCATTTCACTTGATTATTGTTCATGTTGTATGAAAGAAAAAACATTTGAAGATAGTCGATTATAATGTATTATTAATCATGTGTGTGGCTAGGTGTGCATATATGTTTGTGAACTTCTCAATATATGTATATTTAATTCATTCATGTCATTGTAGAAGGGATAACCAATGTATTAATAAATGCACATTGGATGAGGAAAATAAAAGCACATAACATGGTCTTCCTCACAAGATCCAGCTCTGTATTATGCAATTACAGAAATAAAAACCAGTCATACTTTGTGGTGGCTATATAAATATTAGATTTTATTAAAAAGTTTCAATAAAATATATGACATTCTTAAAAGATAGTTTCAATGTAAAACACAGAGACTCCTGGGGACATTCAGCAGGTGTGCCATCCTGGCTCTTCTTTCCTCTGTACATTTGCTGAACTCCTTGTCTCCTCCGTTCTCCCAATTTACAGTTCCCTTAACAGTGTTCCAGGTAAATTTTCTTGAAGTGTATATCTTCCTTTGATCATCTTTGTCTTTACTCTTTACTTGGATAACAATTTAGCCTAACTTTTGCATCTGACCATTTTGCATTTTTAATTTTATTGATACATATTAGATATACATAAAATAACATTCATTATAGGGAATTTGTGCTTCTTTTCTTCTATATTATTCCTCCCCTCCTGAATTCCTAAAAGACTCTGTCTCTCCTGTCTCTCTCTATCTCTCTGTCTCTCTATCTTTCTCTCTGTCACGCCCTCTCTCTCTCCGTCTCTCTCTCCTATCTCTGTCTCTGTCTCTGTCTGTCTGTCTGTCTGTCTCTCTCTCTCTCTCTCTCTCTCTCTCTCTCTCTCTCTCTCTCTCTCTCTTTCTCTCTCCTACTTCCTATATTTCTATCTCTACTTTGTATCTACTTCTATGGTTACACTTTGCACAATTTCACCTGCAGTGGATTTTTAACAATGCTGTCAGAGTGTTGATGTCTGAGCATTGGTGATTAGTGTGAAAAAAATGAAATTTTCACTTCTCACACAGTAGGCTGTGTGGATAAAATAGCACCCATCTCATGTGTCACAGCTTCCTAAGGATTATATGAAGGAACTCAAGTGTGTGCTACTCATGCAGCCAATTTTTGTGACATACAATAACTCCAGTAATGAGAAACTCCAGTGATTTAGATGAATTTCTCTCCTAGACCTCCTGCAAAATTCCATGGAATTTAATGTATGTGTCTTCTTTTACAATAAAGAAACCTAGTCTCTGGTCAAGTAATTTGAGAGTAATTTATCTTCCAAGATTACTTTCACACATATATCTATCAAACGACACTGTTCCAGAATTCAAATTCTCTTGACCACTACCCATAAGACATGCAAATACCTGACAACCATCAAAGGGGTCTGCCTTGGAATATTCACAGCATTTATGCACTGTTTTATTTTGATTCAGGATTTTATACGAGTGCATCACTCCCATTAAACATTTTTCAATATTACTCAGTATTTACTAAACATATATTTTGTTTCCTTCCTGAAGCATTTTAGGGCAGGATGATGTGCAGAAGAATCACCCCCATCTTCCGTATTGATTTGAAATTTCCACATTGACATAGCTTCAGAATACCCAAAATCACCAAGATCCAACTTAGAGGTTAATGTCTTCACCCTATAATTTTTCTTTTGAAATTTTCACAGTAATATTTATTTTATCCATTTGTTTTTCTTCTGATAATTAAACTCATCTTATGCACCCTAGAAAAATACTCTACTATCGGATGTATCCCAAAATTGGGAGATACAGTTTCTTTATCTTGATTTCTAAAATACAGTTTCTTTATCTGTATTTCTAAGGAATAATATGACTATATGACTCTACTTTGTCCATAGAAGTACACTTCATGTGATTCTGATAAAACATGACAATTTGTGCCAGAATTTGGAGGCAGTGGAGTTGCACTTCATTAGAATGAAAGGGCTGACAGTGGGGAAGCAGGTGGAAATCAGTGCACAAATGCTCATGATCCACCAACTAGGAATATAAAAATTTACAACACAAACATAAAAGAAGGAGGAGACGGTGTACAAGGAAACAAAAGTGCACACAAGGACAAGGATATTTTGGGTGGCCCTGGTCTCAGGGGATGATTTCTGGTAAACATTTGTTCTATTGATATATTGGACCTGTTGCTTGTGTCTATCCAAAATGAATATCATGGAGCAACTGGACCAGATCATGAGCAAAGAACACAAAAGTTCAGGGAATAACACAAATGCTGAATACAATGCCTCTGTGATTTTATCTCCAAAATCAGAACAGTAGTATGCAAAATCTTTTACCTTTGTGATATTTTTACTGCTAGATTTACTGATGACATAAAATGGGAAAATGCAATGTACTAACATAGAGAGGATCCAATTGAGGAAAATGGAGAAGCCAATGTGCCTGGGAAGTTTAACTTTAAGCTCTGTCCATCTGGAATTCATGGGGCTGATCTTCAACGTTTGAAAGACACTCAGGAGGCAGGTTGTACTGAGTGACACACCCCTGGCCACTCTGTACACATACAAAAGAAGTGTGCACGTAAGAACTTGGGGTAAATACATTACTCCAAGGGCTTCCATTGTCTGTGAGACTCCTTTAGACAGCATGATCACTGTGTTTGCTATAGTCAAGTGCTCAGCTATTAGATCTGTGGGCCTTAACGTGTATCCAGTGAAGTAGAGCGTGAAATAATGGAACAGAAGAACAACGTTACCTAGGATTCCAATGACCGTCTGAGTCAGAAAAGTAATTCCTATTGCCAAATTCCTAGATGACATAGTGCTATGAGGATATAGAAATTATCAGCCCATTGGCTATTTAGAACAGTAAAATTTCCAGTAGCTGTGTGATGTTTTGAGATTACTGGAGACAACAAAGTTGTGAACAGGGTGAGAGAAGTTTGAGAGAGGTCCACACCAAAGATGAGATGCTGGTAAGTTGGGTGAAACAAAGATTGAAGCAAATCAATGAAAAAATAAGCATAATATGTTTGTCTTGTTATAAGAATATCACTCTCAGTGGATTAACAACTATTACATACAGATCACATTCACAAAGTAAATTTATATAACCTATGCATATTCTCTCCTATATTTAAAATCATCTAAATTTTACCCAAAATATCTAAGACAATGCAAATGCTATATCAATAGCACTGATAGTATCTACTTTAGGATATGCTGAAAAAATTTGTATTTATTTAGTTTCCATAATTTTTAGGAAATATTCTGCATTATGTTTTCATAAATTCCACAGATATAAGAAATGCTAAATATACAGAAGACTATAAGCATATTTATTTATTTATTTATTTATTTATTTATTTATTTATATTTGTGGTACCAGGGATTGAACTCAGGACCCCACCCTTGCCAGGCAAGTGCTTATTCCACTGAGCTATCTCCCCGGCCCAGCATTTTTATAAGAATTTTGAATAGCCACAATCCACCCCAAATTGCAAGTTAATTTTGAATAGACTGCTTATCCAAATGTCAAAGACAAATTTTGTGGCCACATTCTAAGAAATGATTAAATAAACTGTATGTATTCGTTAAGCGCAAGACACACACTACCCTATGAAGACACAAGCCTTCCTGAGTGTGCACAGCTCCCCTCCTTGCCACACCACTAATGTCCCATAAGCCTCAGTAGACACTGGGAGGACAGTAGCATGTACAAACCTCACCTCCAGGACTGCAAATTCAGTGTGTGATCAGCATGCGGCAGTCTCATCCAGTGGTGATGGCATCTTCAGAGCCAGACGTTTCTACTTTACAGCGTGCATTAGGCTGAGACCCCACTTGTTCCACGTCACTACTGCTGCTCGCAAGAAACAGCGACTGAAGGTTTCCCCGCAGCAGGATTCTTACAAGAGCTGAATGTTTAACTCCTAAATCACATGTGCAAAGTACTGTGGAAGTTGAACTTTAACCTTGACTGGCCTCTGGGGAAGGAGCTACAGTTCATTTCCTTTGACATATGAGGAAGCTTTAATATAGGGAGGATATTTGATTGAATTGGCTTAGATGATAGGGACAGAGTGGGGACAGAGCTGCTTCCTGTGCATTACACATTCAGTGTCCTGACCCCGTGCTAACCTGAGGGGAGAGGTCAGCTGTGCTTCTCTTGGCACAGGCCTGCCATTATATTATTTTCTATATTTGGTTATTTCCTGTTATGTAGATATCTGTGAAAATAACAGAAAATAATCAGATATAGAAAATAATATAGATATATAGGTATCTATATTGCAACTTTGGTTTTAACACATTCTCACTTGGGCCCGATATTGATTCTATGCAGCAATGTCAATTACTAGTAAAATATGGAGATAAAAATAATGTGCGTGTATAAAAAATGCACTTAAATAAAATAACGATTTGTCTGGTTTTGCTCAGATTTAACGAAAGAAATGTAGACTAACTGTAAGAGTTCATTGAAGTTAAAAGTATTTATTTGTATGTCAGAAAATAAAAATACATATAAGAATTCTTACATGCTATGATATTTGAACAATCTTGGATATCAATTCTTAACATGTGACATATACTAGATGTAAAAACTACATATATTTTTAATTTTGGCATTGTATACATAACTTCTTATTATCTAACGATGTCACATGCTTATCTATTTCATTATCTCATGGAATGTGTCAATGTTCTTCATTGCTGAAAGATATTGAAATATGTGCTACATCATACTGAACATAAAAGCTACACTACATAGGATCTATCAAGAAAGGCATTGTATATACAATTATAACCATAGTTTTTAAACTAACATTTACTTGAGAGACAGTAAGGCAGTAATTGATATGACATGAAAAGCAGTAGAGAAATAGGCAGTGTAATTAGTAACTTAAAATATTTAAAGCAGAGAAAATGTCACAAGATACACCTCAACCTATATTATGGTATGCGTCTAGTTGTCCCCCTAAAGCCTCAAGTACGTCATAGGGCAGACACACCTCAAAGAGCAATGTGAGCTTCAAGACTCGGGTGGAGCCAGAGGCTTGAGTCATTAAATTGGCATCCCTAGCTTTCCCCTAACCTGCAGATTCCTTGAGGTGTGAAGAGGGTCGTCCTGGACATGTAGGCAGCCCAGCCTCTCCTCCATACCTTGTAGCATGGAGCAGCCCTGTCTGCGATTAAGGTTACCTCAGGCAGAAAGGAGATGTTTGGGGAAGATTGAGGCACTGGCCATCTCTCGTAAGCTAATAAGGCTCCAAGATCTTGCTATGTAATTCAGGCTGTCTTAAACCATAAACCTTCAATAACTGTGAGTTTAGTTTGAGTGTCAGGTATTTGGTCCAGCAATGAGAGAAGTGTAACTAAGACAACTTGTCACATAGGTTCCTTTCCTGAAATGCAGCTGCTCTGGATTCAAGGGACAGAGGAGTCTCAGCATGGTGCTGAGGGCTCCAGGGCTTCTGTGGAGACAGTTACATCTCCATGGCAGAGGTCATAGGCCCAGAGTCAGAGACAGTGTTTTCATTCCAGAAACTGCTATGCTAGTCAGACACGGTTTCTACATGGGAGTAGATGGTTCTGCAGATACATTCTGATCTTTACCATCGATGTGTAAGTTTTACCTACACACTTCTAGTAACATGGAATACGTTCTCTGTGAATCCTGTAATGGAAAATATACAGAATGGGTTTAAATTAATTTTTCCACTCTGAAGGAATTTGAAACGCAGTCTGTCTGCCTTGAAATAAATTCAAAATTCAAGAGATATCAGTGATGTTTTCACACACAGTAGGAGCCAAGGAGGTTGAAATAAGGCCTAACAACCTTCACTCTCTTTATAATCTCAGCTCACTGTGTCTCAGGACTGATTTCTCCTTCTGGGAGAACTTCCTTTCTGGATTTCTTTCCACCTCAAATAATCACTTTTCCCGACAGGAACACTCACTGCAGCTCCAATAGACCCCATTCTTTCCCATACTCTGCATCTCAAAGGAAGATGAACATTCTCACCTCATTCATTCCTGGTTTGAGAAGGGGGACTCGGTAAGCAGACCTGGGCAGCCAGCAGCAGTGTGGGAGGGAGAGGCAGATGGACCCTGAGATCAAGCTTTATGATTCAGTCGCCTCAAGCTCCAGAGAAAGCATTATCAACTCAACTTCAGAGATAATAGCAATGCAAGCCTGGGGACCCCACAGGAATTCTGAAGTGTTCTCTCCACTGCTAACTTATATGTAAAAAATTACTACTCATCATTCCTAATGAGACTCTGCCTGTACTTCCTTCTCCTCTACACACCTGATTCTCTGGTGACAGCACTCTACTGTCACCTTCTGTGACAGTAATGTTTTTAGATTCCTCATGTCATGTAAGAAGTCATGTGGTTCTTGTCTTTCTATGATTCCCTTCTATCACATAGCATAATCATCCTCACTTCCACCCATATGATGTTGGATACTACTTATTGTCTTATAGTAAGATAGAATTCTATAGTACATAAAATGTTTATGTACTATATGTTCCTCATCCCAATAGCAGGCCATATAGGTCAGTTTCTAACAATTTTCAGTATTGCAAATAGTGCTATAATACAGTTGTGCAAATAGTAACCATCTGATTATCCTTTTGCTGAGTTCAAGGACCACATCTTAGTTTTTAATCCACTATAAATTAATTTTTATTTCTATGGAGAGGTAAGTTTATGGTATCCTTCATCTACCTGTGAATGTGTAACTCTCCCTGAGCTACAAATTAAAAGCCATCTTTTATCTTTGTAGAGAATCAGCAGCTCTGAGTGCATGGATTAATCTCTTGATCCTCTGTTCTGCTCTATTGGTCGCTGTGTCTGCTTTTGTTCCAGGATTATGCTATTCTGATTTATATACCTTGACAATATATGAATGAATTTAGATAGTGTATTATTATTAGTTTGCTGTAGTTCTTAGGGACTTCTTTTGAGGTTGAGGTAAGTTTCAATTCAATTAAGATTGTTAGGCACTGGAGAGATTGCTCAGTAGAATAAACACTTCCTGACAAGCGCAAGGGTCTGAGTTCAATCCCCGGTTCCAGAAAAAAAAAAAAAAAAAAAAGATTATTATCCATCCTTCCTTGAAACCAATTCCAGGTTCTGAAACAGAAATTACATTGAACTTCTCAATTGCTTTAGGTAGAATTTCACATAACAATAATGTTTCTTCCAATCAATATTGGATAGCATTCCATTTTCTTGTGTGGTCTTTGAATTTTTCCTTTATATGTACAGTTTTCCTTGCACAGATTATTGCCTTATAATGGCAATTGTTTGTTTTTATGTTTCCCCCCTTTAAAGATATTAAAATGGAGATATTTTCCTGATTTCTTTTTCACTTACTGTATTGTTAATGGATACACGCACTATTGATCTATAACTGCATATGTAGATAAGGGAGATGGAGACATGAAGGAGTCCATGAATTCTTCACAGGGTGCATGTTCTAAGGCCACTGAAACATTATGAAAGGGCTTGATCATGTGCTCTGCATTTCTACACTCCTGGTCCCTGGACTTCTGGAAAACAAGACAGAAATGTTGCTAACCTGGAGTTTGGAAGGTTGCATAGGTGATCCCACTGGACATCTACAAGTGAAGGTGGAGAACACCAAGGTATAAACACATCTTTTACTTTGTTATCCTGTGAGGTTGATAAAACAGAGTTGCATTCTTTGAAACACTGAATCAAAGGGACCAAATAAAATTGCCCTCAGTTACTGGTGATCAGAAGGGCAAGAACATTATTGGGAATGTCCTAGAAGAGCTCACGCTGGTTCATAGAGCTCTTTAATATGTACAGTTTGTGAAAGAGAGGAGCATCAAACTTTTATAGATCATTAAATTAAGCGGATCATTCTGATACTTGGGTAAAAAAGTTCCAAATTTCACTAGCTGTGGTAACACATATGAATACTGGAGGCTGGAGCTGGGGAAAAACAATTTCGAGCCTCTGTTGGCAACTTAGGTGGCCTGAGCAAGAAGGAATTGGTAGGAATGGGGGAAACTCAGTGGCCTTGGAAACAAGACTTCACTACCAAAAAACTCTCAAATTTATGTTTGGATATTTATTCATAAAATGACAATGTCGCGTGTAAAAACAAAAGAAAGATGTTTACATAAGTGTGCAAGATATACAAAGACTAATATATAATATTATATATTAATTATATATATATAATTTCTTGATGATTTGCATATCTGTTTGTTAGTATGTTATTGAGGACTTTTTGCATCCATGTCCATTATGGAGATTTGCCTACTTCTCTTTTTTCCATTAGGTTATTCTCTGATATCAGAATAATGTTTGCCTTCAGGAATGAGTTTGGGAGAATTTTTTCCTTTCAATTTCACTGAAGTTTTTGGGAAGAATCAAAGTTAAATCTTCTCTACATTTGTTTTAGAATTCAGCTGTGACTCCATCAGGAATTTCTATTTTTAAAAATTGTATTTTATTTATGTACTTCATTTTCTTCTTTAATTTATTTTTTAGTAATTTTGTTGAGAAACAAATAGTAATGAGACAGTTTCAAAACCCATTACTAGCACAGTTTCAATAATTAATACTTTATATATACTTGTCTTAGTGGTTATTCATTGTACAAGATGCAGATGTGTTATCCTGCCCACAAACACTCTTAGATCAAATCTTTCTATTCATTGAATTAAGAGAAAGTAGTGGTATATCTATCCTATTTTGAATATACAGATACAAAGTGGTCGTTCATTTGTACACCCTTTTTTGTTTAGTTTTGTCAGAGAAGGATATTCAATTGTCATTCAAATATTGTAGGTGCGTGAATTCTGCAAAACATTCCAATATAGTCCAGTAGTCCATAATAGTAAATTTCATTTCTCGTTATTGGATTATTCAGAGTTTTTGTATCTTTTTGACCCAGTTTTGGCAGTTAACATGTATATAGGAAACTGTTCATGTCTTCTGTGCTTTTCATTCTGTGACAGTAAGAATTTGGAAATAGGTATTGATGATTTTATGAATTTCTATAAGGTTTGTAGTGATTTTACACTTTTGATTCCTTATTGAATGCATTGGAATTTTTTCTTTCTTTTTTTTAAATGAGATTGTTTTTTCTGTTTTATTGATTCCTTAAAAGAACCAACTGTTTGGTTCATTAATTCTTTGTATTGTTTTATTCATCTCCATTTTATTAGTTTGTGCTATGATCTTTATAATTTCTTTCTTCTCTGGGTATTGGGCTTGAGGGCTATTCGATTTCTAGGACCTCAAGGTGCAGCATAAGATTATTTATTTGCACTTCTTCTGTTTTTCTGGTGTACAAATTTACCAGTATAAATTGCCGTCTTGTGCAATCTGTGCCCTCTTGACACAGATTTCATTGTACCCCACAGGTTTTCTTTTTTTTTTCTTTTCAAAGTTTTATTGATAAACATATAGCAATGAGACAGTTTCAAATCAAATAGAAAGTACAGTTTCAACAAATAATACACTGCA
>NW_004524782.1:3861156-3861954 GCF_000260255.1 Octodon degus
TTTGAAGTTGAGACTGTCTGAGAATAGAATTGCTACCCCTGCTTTTTTCTGAGGTGCTGGGGCATGTAGTATTTTTTTCCATATTTTGACTTTCAGCCTGTGAATGTCTTTATGAGTTAAATGTGTTTCTTGTATACAGCATATTTTTGGATTTTGTTTCTTAACCCACTGTGCCAGTCTATTTCTCTTAATTGGTGAATTGAGTCCAATTACATTGATTGTTAGAATTGAGATGTATTGACTAATGGTTGCCATGTTATTTCCTTGTTATCATTTACTCCTTTTTCTCCTGTGATTAATTGCTTACCCTATTTAGTTGGTTGTTTCCGATGTCATTCCTGTAGTTCTGATCGTTTTGGTCCCTCTCTAGAACATCTTTCAGTATCCTGTGCAAGTTTGGCTTTGTCATCGGGAAATTCTTTAGCTGTTCTTTGTCATGAAAGTATTTCTCTTCTCCATCAAACCTGAAGGAGAGTTTTGCAGGGTATAGTGTTCTGGGCTGGAATTTTTTTTCATGGAAGACCTGAAGTACTCTGTTCTATGCTCTTCTTTCCTTCATGGATTGTGAGGAGAAGTTGGTAGTAATTCTGATGTGTTTTCCTTTGAATGTGATCTGCTTCTTTTTCTCTAGTGGCATTCAGTAGATTATTCTTGTGCTGTATTTCTGAGATCTTGACTATTATATGTCTCGGTGTGTTTTTCTTTGTGTTGAGGTTCTTTGGCATTCTGTATGCTTCAGTTACCTGAATGTCAGATTGTTTCCTCATATTTGGGAAGTTTTCTGCTATTACTTCTGCC
>NW_004524782.1:3862133-3867612 GCF_000260255.1 Octodon degus
TGCGATCTATTTCTTTCCTGCATTGCTCATTCAAGGAATCCATCATTTTTCTAATCGCCTCTTTTTTTATCAATATCTTCTTTAGAAGCAGTTAGAAATTCTTCTACTGCAGTGTTTTTTTCAGATTGGATTTCCTGTCTATGTTTCTGTAGCTGCTTCTTTTCTTCATCTGCTATGAGTTCTGAGAGTTCTTTCTTTATTTCAGAAGAGAATTTCGCTCTGATTGCCTCTATATCTTTCTGCTGTTGCTTATTTACTATCGATGCTATTAATTCATGTATTTGAGCCAAGCTATTGTCCTCCGCACTTGTTCTGCATGGACACTGGGTTTCTTCCATCTGTTTCTGCATCTGATTCTTTAGTGCAGATGTTATTAATTAAGGGATTTCTTTTTTGTTTGTTTGTTCCAATCTGAGGTCCTCTATACCTTTCTGCAACTGTTTCTTTATTTCAGAAGCCGTTGTTCATTGCTTTCAGCTGTGTGATTTCCAAATTTTTCTGTGTTAGTGACCTCTGCACTTGTTACGGATGGGCTTGGGTTCTGAGGTTGCATTTTGTTCCTTCTCGTCATTTTGTGGAGCACTGTCTTCTGACCTTTGTTGTAGATCTTTGCTCTAGTTATAACCTTCGCACGTAGTGAAGTTCAGGTGCACCTATACAATGTTTGTACTTATCGAGTTGCGTCTGGCTTGGGTCTGGCTGCTGTGCTCAGCTCCTTCCAGCTCCTCCCCTTGAGGGTGAACTTGTTGTGCCCCTGTGGCAAGATGTTCTGCTCCTGGACTAGCTGGGTGGATCTATCCTCTACACTCTCTGCAGGGATTGCAGCTGCAGGGTTACACTCCCGACGTGTATGCCAGGGCTGAGCTGTGCCTGGAGGGGGCAAGGTGAAGTAGGAGGAAGAGGAAGCTCTCCCACACACTCACTGGACCTGGCCTAGGACAGGGTCTGGGGCTTTCTGGAATGTGGCAGAAATTCCTACTTGGTGGGAGGGGTTGAGGAGGTGCTGCGGAGTGGTGGGGGTGGTCCAAAGTGGTGGGAGAGGGTCCAGCCCACGCTGCGCCTGGGCTGGGACTGTTCCCCCCAGCGCAGGGTAGCAGGAAGCTCTCCCACACAGTCACTGCACGTGGTCTAGGACTGGGTCTGGGGGTTCCCGAAACGCGGCAGAAATTCCTACTTGGCAGGTGGGGTGGGGGAGGTGTATCACTTTACTTTCTATACTTCTCTTTTATAAAGTTTTGCTGGATGGTTAAGGAAAAGATAAAGCAAGACCGATATAACTACATACGTAACTTTTGTACGTGACAAGGTCTGTCAGATCCTCTCAAGATTTACCCGAAAACCTTATACTGCAGTTTGTAGGTCCTTTTTCAGTGTCAGCCATGTGGATGAGTCATGGCCATTGCTTGACCAATTTGCTCTCTGTGAAAGCCTGAGAGAAAGTTTTCTCTCCATGTGACTCTCCTTACACACACTGTACCTCATCAATCACTTTCTTCTGTGGCTTCATAATCTCCTTGATCAGAAAATTTGGGACATCACTGAGTTACAGGATATTACAGTACTTGTTCTTTTATGTCCTGAGTCCTCACTGATCATAAAAGGCTAGGATAAAAATGTTGGCTGTCCTTGCAGCCATTCTTTTTCTCTAATATTTGGTCTGCAAACTTATGTTGTTATCCCTTCAAAATAGAAGCTTAATGATATTATTACCCTATAACATAGGCAACTGAGTTTAACCTCGCTATCTGTCTGAATATCAAACATTTTAGACATAACATGCAACAGGTATTTTCCATCAATTATTCATATGTTAAACTTTAAATCCCTAAAGAATGTGAATAAAAAAGGAAGAAGAAAAAATTTTAAAAATAGGAATAAACAATTACATATTTTTACACAGAAATTTAGAAATCAAATCATACAGCATTGTAGTAGGACAGTCCTATGACCATTTTTTCCTTGTCTATTGTTTCCATTTAGTATCCCTTTTTTAAAACAAGCATTTACTTGTGAGACAGTATGACAGTAATTGATATGTCATGACAAAGAATATATATTTAGAAGACCAGAGTGACAGGAATTCCAAGGATGACCCCGCCTTTATGCATTGCTATCTTCAGTGCAGTTGCTTAGTTCACAGGTATCAGCATATATAGTTAGTCAGGGTGAGCATTCTACCAATCAACTGCTAGTTTCAAAAACATGCTGAAGATTCTCAATATTATTGCCTTAACCATCTTCTGCATATAAATGTATTGTTTTACACCTGTCATATTTCTAAGCTTTTCTCCTTGCCCACTATTTGTTGTTTAATCTTTAAATTCTCGCTATCCTTTTAATTGTGTCATGATTTTTTATTTTTATTTCTCATTTCGAGTTCTTATACTAGGGAGACTACAGGGTAAAAGTGAATAAATATGTGAAAAAATGCTCCATATAACTAGCCCTCCTTGAAATGCAAATTTTAAAAAAAGCTGAGATGCCATCTCACCACAGAAAGAATGGCTATCATAAAGAAATCAACCAACAACAAATATTGGAGAGGCTGCAGCGTGAAAGGAACTCTTCTCCACTGCTGGTGGGAATGCAGACTGGTGCAACCATTATGGAAATCAGTGTGGAGACTCCTTAAGAATCTAGGACTGGAAGTCCCCTCCAAACCAGCTATTCTCCTTCTATGAGTTTTTCCAAACACACTGAAAACATTATATCATAGTGGTGTATGTGCACCTATGTTTATAGCAGCATAATTTGTGATAGCCAAATATTGGAAGCAACCAAAATGTTCATCACATGAGGAATGGGAAAAATATGGGTATTTTCATACAATGGAATATTAGTGAGTTATAAAGAATGATAAACTAAAAGCCTTTTCATTTAAGTGCATGCCACTTGAAGATATGCTCATAAGTGGACTGTGTGTTTGGAATGGCCAAATTAAACCCATTCTCACTCGCTCAGTTTTTGGTATACACTTGAATGAGGTTTCAGCAAATAAAGTGTGAGAGATCCTCAATAGGGAGCCCAATCAGGTAGTTACCTGGGCAGTTGTCTCTTGGAAATTTTGGGACAGTTTGTATTATGGAGAAGCTCATAGAAACTCTCTCTCACTTGTCTTTTTCAGATGTATTCACAGAAACCACATGTTAGAGCCCAATAAGGCCCCCTGGTTTGTAGAAGAATTCCTACTCCTCACCATGGAACACGGACAGGATGTCTTTTTATTTGTGCTGTCCATTACAATCATTTACAGTGGACATTCTGAGTGTAAATGATTACTATCCCTATCACTCTAAGTTGATTATGCTCTCCTTCTGGTAGAGTTGAACAGGACAGACATACAGAGTTTCTGCAGTGCCCTTGGGCATTTTGCATTATTCAGTGGTCAGATCAGACTGTCTCCCTTCACCCTCTTTTGGGTCTGGTGGGTGACTAGTAGGGTCCTCTGATGCCTAACTCAAGGGTACTCAAAAAAAATTTCAAGGGATTTTCTTCTAATTGAGGAACCTGAAAAGAAGTCCCAGATCCACAGACTTTGCCTTAGCAAATGTCTTAAATGGGCAATACAACCACTACTTATTATGGGATCATGATGTGTTTCATACTGGAAGTGGAAGTGGAGTAACAGCTAAGGAAACATAAGAAGTTTTAAGGCAACGCACAGCTTTATTTTCACTGGTAGACCTGATTGGGATCTCTCCTAAAAGAAGTGAGGTACAGAAGGTTCAGGAGGGGATATCTCTATCAAGTTTGACACAGAAGTATGAAGGCATAGTGGTTTGTCAATTGAGGAATGATTCTTGCATTGTGCACTATAATGATGACCATGGATTATAGTAATCAATTGTTTCTCATTAATGAAAGTAACAAGAACTTGTAAATGGATCTGAAATAAACTGGAGATTACATGGGCGATAGTAACTTTCAGAAACTAAAGTATAATGGCAAGGGACAGGGAGATGTCACAGTAGAATAAGCACTTCCCTGGCAAGTGCAAGGGCCTGAGTTCAATCCCCAGTTCCACCAAAAAAAGAAAAAAACGCATAATGTCTAGGCAGCCATTTCTGCTATCATAATAGCCATCTCTTCCTCTTTGAAAGGCAGACTGCACATATAAACTAGACCAGGACCTCTGTGTTATTTATCAAATCGTTCTTTCTATCCAAATTGTAGTGCCCAAACCATACACCCATTATCACATATTCTCCTACCTGTTACACACTACTCAGTAATGACTTTAAAGGAAACTTTCTTCTTCATTTTTATGTCACTTCTCACAGCCTCTCTTTGTGTATAACTGAACAGATCCTGACACTCTCGAGCCCCTCAACTAACCTCGGCTGTCCTGCCACAATGATTCAGAGATAGCCCCAACTTTTTTTGTCAGACCCTTGCCTGTGATTTTCTCCCTTTCCACCTGTCTGATTTTCACCTCATGTGATATACAAAAGGTCTTCTACTTTGCAGCCCCACATATGTCTACTTTAGATGGGATACTTGTGCTCTTCAGTACTTAGACACAAGCGGCTTCCATGCTTCTCTGTCCAAGACTCAAATTTCTTCTTCATCTGTCCCCTATCTGGGTGTTACTCTACATAATCACAATCCACTTCTGATTAGGTCTCATGAATTTCTCAGATTTATATCTGCTCCACAAAACTGCAACTTCTTTACTTTCGTGGGTCATTCCCTTAATCTCTCGGTTCCTTTCTTAGTCTTCCTTATAAACATATATGAGCTCACAAAAATGGACCCAGTTGAAATTTTAGAGTATAAGATATTATTTACCTCTTCCTTCAAAACGCTAAAACCAATTTTTCATTACAGCTTTAGCCTTGGCTTTGCAGGCTGTACTAACCTGTCTGTCTACATGTTATAGAACATGGTGGTTGCAAGGTCAACATTCTGGTCCAGGGATCAAGCTTATGCCCAGTCGCTCTCCTATGCAAATGACGCAATCTCACAGACTTAGGTTGTCAAGTCTCCTTATGAGTGGCTTCTGCAGTGGCTTTAATACTCTCAGAAGCTCAAGAGATGACTAGACACACACCACTCTTAACATATTCCTCCCATAACCTCCAGGTTCTCATATCCTCCCCAACCTCTCCCATCTTCTGTCCACTACTTAATACTTCGAATTGTGTGCACTTTTCATGAAAATTTCTCCTGTAACTGTTGCCTTGTATTCTGAATTTGATCCTGCCACTCATCTTAAACATACTGTGTATCTTTCTGAGAAACCTGTTCCTCATACGTGTCTCTCACCCACTTATCCATCTTGCCCTTTCTTCTTATATCAGTTGTCCCCTTGCATACTCCGGAACACACTTGATTTATTACTTGGGATTTCTATAAAGTTTCATATGGGGCTGGTGAGATGGCTCAGTGGTCTAAAGCACCTACTTGGAACAAGCTTGGCAAAGCACAGGGACCACAGTTCAATCCCCCAGCACCACATGCCAACCAGCCCCGCCCCCTG
>NW_004524782.1:3867712-3874313 GCF_000260255.1 Octodon degus
GGCAGAAAATCGTACTTGGAGGGTGGGGTGGGGGAGGCACTGCGGAGTGGTTGGTGGCTGCCCGAGGGGCTGGGAGAGGGTCCGGCCCATGCTGCGCCTGGGCTGGGACTGGTCCCGCCCGCGCAGGGTAGCAGGAAACTCTCCGCACACTCACCGGACCTGGGATAGGACTGGGTCTGGGGGCTCCCGGAACTCGGCAGAAAATCCTACTTGGCGGGCGGGGTGGGGGAGGCACTGTGGAGTGGTGGGGGGCGGCCCGAGCGGCTGGGAGAGGGTCCAGCCCACGCTGCGCCTGGGCTGGGACTGGTCCCGCCTGCGCAGTTTGGCAGGAAACTCTCTGCACACTCACCGGACCTGGGCTAGGACTGGGTCTCTGGATTTTGTTTCTTAATCTACTCTACCAGTCTTCTTCTTTTAACTGGTGAAATGAGGCCATTTATATTGATGGATATAACTAATATGTATTGACTTATCATTGCCATGTAATTTCCCATTATAATTTCCATATTTTACCCCTTCTTTTAATGGCTTCTTCTACCTGGGTGGTTCATTTCTATTTTCCATGAAGTTGTGGTTTTTTCTGTCTCTTTCTAGAATATGTCTCAGTACTCACTGTGGTTTAGTGATCATGGATTCCTTTAGCTGTTCCTTTTCATGGAAGAATCTTATCTCATCATTGAATTTGATCGATAGTTTTACAGGGTACAACAGTCTGGTTTGGAAGTTATTTTCTTTTTGGACATGAAATGCTTCATTCGAAGCTCTTCATTTGATGGTTTGTGTTGAGAAATCTGCTGTGATTATAATGGGCTTTCCATTATAGCTCATCTGCTTCTTTTCTCTAACAGCTTTTAATATTCTGTGCTATTGCTGAATTTCTAGGATCTTCAATATTTTGCATCTGGTGAAGATTTACTTTGATTATGCTAATTAGATTCTATATGACTCATTTATCTGTATGTCAGATTCTTTTCTCATGCCTGTGAAATTTTCCTCTACTACTTCTGCAAATAGGCCTGCAATCTCAGATGGTAAGAGCACCAAAATATTTGCGACACCTCTATGATGGCGGTGTAACTGTGCTGAACTCACCAGATCCATACTGCAACCCAGTGTCTGCCTACATTCTCAGATGGTGGGGTCTGAACGGATTTAATAATAGCCAAATAATAATAGCATATCTCATCCTACATTTAATAACTAAATGTTGTCATTTACTGACATGCCATATCTATATCTATGCCATGTGACAAATATGGAAGTGTACTGAATAAAATAATAACTTTTCTATGCATATAAATCAAAACATCATGTTCTCAAATATCATATGAATATTTTTATTAAAATCATATATAGCAAGAAAAATTATCTTTGGTATCATTATGAATTTGTTCAAACATAATTTACTGGTATATATAAAAATTATTATTTTTTTTAGTATAAAATTTTCATATATATTTCTATTTATGGTTCATAAATAATTAGCAAAACTTGTCTTCCATTGAAACTTATAAAAGTTTAAAGTGTTATGTACACAGGTTGTGCTCAGTAGTTTATGTTATATCCCTCAGGGCTATTAATTTCATCCTCTATTGTAGGTATTTTGGTTCATTCTTTAGGTTGTACATTTTACATCTCCACATATAGTCTGTGCTGATTCACTCCCTTTACTCTCTAGGGAGGATGGCTCCTTTTTAATGTCTCCAGTGAAAACCTGCATCATTTAAGAAATGTGGTCCCCAGTGGTGTTGATGAATTTAGTACTCATTTCAAGGTTACAATCCCATGAACTTTCAGAGTTACACAAGTGATCTCCAGTGGTTTTATATGGGCTCCTGACATGAAGGAACTCATCTCCCTCCTCTCTGGGCATATCCTGCTGTGTATCAAAACCTCTAATGAGAATGTGACTTATGGTGCAGCTTAGGATTCTGCAAGAAGATAGTGCATAAGTTTAAAGCAACAAACAACTTGTCATAAGGTTGAAACCCAGAGTGGCCCAATGATTGCCTGTTTCTCCCACAGGCTCAGCATCCACTTTCCCTGCATCTTCTTCCCAGGGAGGTTGAGAAGTAAGCAACTCCACCACATGCCCCTCTGCTCTCTGGACATGCTGATTGCAAACAAGAAACTTTTAATCATTCCTGGGAAGTTGTAATTTAAGAAGTTTTCAAATGCTGCACTCCGGAGCCACGGAGCCACGATTGTTGTTGACACTTCAGGAGAATTGATATTTTCTGACTGGTGCAGAAGTGAGACAAAGTATCATCTGTGTGTATCTTTGTGTCTGTCCTCCTCAGCCCACTCACACTATAGACTATGTGCCTGTTGCCTTGAAGTCACCATTCTTGTAGTGAATAGGGGACAGATGAACATGTTTCAGTCTGAGAGGGAGAGTGTGCAAGGAAGGCAGGAACACCAGAGTTCTCATGAAGTGAGTTTGTCAGGAGAAAGCCTGTTTTGAGGGTTGATCGAATTTGCAGTGTCTCTGCTCAGAAGTATGAGATCCCTCTTAGATATGAAAAGACATATTGTGTGTCAGTGCAACTGTGCCAGTCATGAACCCTGAAACCAGGTTCAAACAAAAACTAATTGTAATTCTTATGAGGTAGTGACTTCTATGTGCTCATTAATTTATTTTTTAATAGCCAGGGAGATAGCTCAGTGGAAGAAGTCCTTGCCCAGCAAGCACAAGGTCCTGAATTCAAACCGGGTACCACAAAAAATGTTTTTGTAATACTACAATCATATAAATTTCTATCATAAGTATCATCTTTTTTATCAACTTTATTGAGAAACAAATAGCAATGTGAGAGTTCCAAACCCGATTAATAGGAGAGTTTCAATAATTAAAACATTGCATATTGTTGTTTTCATAATGCTTACGCAGAGTACAATATGCATATATGATATTCTATCCAAACACAGTACAAATTTTTCTTCTCATTGAATTAAGAGCTAGTAATTGTATATCTATCCTAAGTATTTTGTATATACAGATACTAAATGGTCCTTTATTTATATCCCCATGTTTTGTTCAGATTTGTCAGAGATGGGTACTCCATTGTCACTTAAATATTGTAGATGTGTATAGTCAGCAAAATAATTCAATATAGTCCAGTAGTCCATAATAGTAGGGGTTATCCGTAGGACTGGCAATGTCAGAAGATGTTCACTTGAGCCTTGTAAAGCTCAGCATATTAATATCACTTTACTTTTTTTCTTTTATTTCAAAATTTTATTGATAAACAGATAGCAATGAGACAGTTTCAAATCAAATCAGTTGTACAGTTTCAATAACTAACACACTGCATATATTCTTCTTAGTGGTTAATTGCTGTACAAGATGGGGACTTGAGA
Organism: Octodon degus; assembly: GCF_000260255.1. Classification (NCBI taxonomy): domain Eukaryota; kingdom Metazoa; phylum Chordata; class Mammalia; order Rodentia; family Octodontidae; genus Octodon; species Octodon degus. Next base: position 3,871,073 of record NW_004524782.1, read on the forward strand.
TCCTATTTACAGAAACTATTACAACAAATCATTCTATTCAATAAGAGAATGTAACTATATATCTATCCTAACCACTTTGAATACACAGGTACAAAAGGGACATTCATTTGTATACCCCTTTATTTCTAAGTTCCGTAATTTGAATATTATAGGTGTGTAAACTAAGCAAAATATTCTAAAAGAGTCCAGTAGCCCATAATAGCATTGGGTGGTCTGTTTAACTGGCAGTGTAAGAAATTGTTGACCTGACTCCCCCACAGCTCAACATTACAGCATGGCTTTACTTCCTAAGTTTCATCTTCATAATTTTCTACTAGATGGTTAAGACCAAGGTAAAGCAGGACACATGCAACAAGACTTGTTGAATTTGGGTCTGAGAAGGTCAGTGAAATCCCCTCAGGATTTATCCTGAGATCCTGTATCTTAGACTGTAGAACCTTCGTCAGTGTCAGCCATGTGGATGAGTCATGGCCATTGCTTGGCCAATGTGCTCTCTAAGAAAGGCCGAGAGAGTGTTTTCTCCCACATGTGACTCTCCTTAGGCACAATCTACATCATCGATCACTTTCCTCTTTGGTCCCATAATCTTCTTGATCAGAAAATTTGGGACACTACCGAGGTACATGACGTAACAGTACAAGTTCCCTTATGGCCTGAGTCTTAATTCACCTTAGGAGATTAGGGCCAAAATGTTGGCTTTTCTTGTATCCCTCCTTTTTCTCTAATTTTAGTCTGCAAACTTAGGTTGTTAACCATCCAGAAGACAATCTTATTGTTATTATCAAACGATTTAGGCTATTAAGCTTAACCTCACTATCTCTCTGCATTTCAAACATCTTAGGCATAATAAGGAACAGTTATTTTTCATCAAGTATTGATATGTTGAACTTTAAGTCCCTACATAATATGATGAAAAACATTTAAAAATGAGATTATATTTTAAAAATAGGATAAAGAATTCTATACTTCTCATCTTTGCACTTAAGTCCAAAAATCTCACCATATACAACCTAGAAGCAGGACAGTCCACAATATTTCTTTTCCTTTCTCTTCCTTTCATTCACAACCCTTTCTTCTTGAACATCCACCTACCTGAGAGACATCATAGCAGTAACTGGCATGTCATGACAAGCAGTCCATATTCAGAATACCACAATGACCGGCACTCCAAACATGAAACTACTATTACAAATTACCATCTGCAGTGCAGACTTAGTTCACAGGTATCAGTATATATAGTTAGTCAGGGTGAGAATCTTTCCAATTAACTGCTAGATTAAACAAACTTCTGAATATTCTCAGGATCATTGCCTTGCTCATCTTTTATATATAACTGTAATGGCTTGACATTGTCATGTTTCCTAGCTCTTCTCCTTTCCCTCTCTTGATTAATTAGTCCTTGAGATACTTCTTTCCTTTTACTTGTATTATATCTTTCTATTTGTATTTCTTCTTTGGAGTTCTTATACTAGGGACACTATATGATATTTACACAAGTGTGTCTGCTTTATTTCAATTATGAGTATATGTTCAAGTGGCATCCACTTCAATATAAAGGCTTGCAGTTTATCATTCTTAATAGCTGAATAATACTCCATTGTGTAAAACTACCATATCTTTCTCAACCATTCCTCAGGTGATGGGCATCTTGGTTGTTTCCAAGATTTGGCTATCACAAATTGTGCTGCTATAAACATAGGCACACATATATCACTATGATATGTTTTCAGATCCTCTGGGAAAATTCCCAGTAGAGGAATAGCTGGTTTAAAAAGGATTTCCAGACCAAGCTTTCTAAGGAGTCTCCATACTGATTTCCATAATGGTTGCACCAGTCTACATTCCCACCAGCAGTGGAGAAGGGTTCCTTTTCCCCCGGAGCCTCGCAAACATTTGTTGTTGGATGATTTCTTTATGATAGCCATTCTTTCTGGGGTGAGATGATATCTCAATGTGGTTTTAATTTGCATTTAATGAATGGCTAGTGATGTGGAGCATTTTTTCATACATTTATTCGCTTCTTTAATTTTTTCCTCTCAGATGCCCATTTCTGGATTGGGTCTTTAAATTTTGGGACCCTAGTGTTTTTTAGTTCTTTATAGATTCTAGAGAGCAGACCCTTGTCTGAGTACTTATTTGTCATCATTTTTTCCAAATTTGTGGGTTGACTTTTCACTTTGTTGGTAATTTCTTTTGACGTGAAAAAACTTCTCAGTAAGAGCAGGCCCCAGTTGTTATTTTTTTCAACTGTTACCCGTGAGATTTGATTTCTGTCCATGAACACTTTGCCTACACCTATGTCTTCAAGAGTTCCACCTACTTTCTTTTCCAGGAGATTTAGTGTCTCTGCTTTAATGTTTAGATCCTTAATCCATTTTGACTTTAGTTTAGTGCATGGTGATTGATACGGGTCAAGTTTGAGTTTTTGGCATGTAGAGAGTCAGTTTTTCCAGCACCATTTGTGAAAGAGGCTATCTTTCTTCCAGTGAGTGTGTTTGGCCACTTTGTCAAAGATAACTTGGCTGAGTGTGTTCATAGGGGCTTCAGTGTCTTTTAATCTATTCCATTGATCCTCAGGTCTATTTTGATGCCAATACCATGCTGATTTTATCACAGTAGGCTTGTAGTATAATTTCAAGTCTGGAATGGTAATGCCACGTGCCGTGTCTTTATTGCCCAGAATTGCCTTTGCTATTCTAGGTCTTTTCCGTTTCCAGGTAAAATTTAGGAATGATTTCTCTATGTCTGTGAGATATGTCAGTGATAGTCTGATAGGGATCGCATTAAATCTGTACAGCAATTGTGGGAGTATGGCCATCTTCACAATGTTGGTTCTTCCTATCCAGGAGCATGGGATATCTTTCCATGTTCTGAAATTGCTATGATCTCTTTTTTAAGAATACTGTAATTTTTCTTAAAAAGATCTTTGACTTCTTTAGTTAGGTTAATTCCAGGGTATTTCATTCTCCTCGGTGCTACTGTAAAAGGTATTGTTTCTATAATTTCCCTCTCAGTGTGTTTGTTGTCTGTGTAGAGGAATGTCATTGACTTTTGTATATTGACTATATAACCTGCTATGCTACTAAATTTCTGTATTAATTCTAATAGCTTCTTGGTGGAATTTGTTGGGTCTTCCAAGTAAAGTATCATGTCATCTGCAAATAAAGATAATGTAACTTCTTCTTTGCCTATTCTTATTCCTTTTATTTCTTTCTCTTGTCTAATGGCTGTAGCTAATGAT
>NW_004524782.1:3882688-3898369 GCF_000260255.1 Octodon degus
AAATAAAAAATTAAAAAAAATATTAAAAAAAAGTTTCATATGTATCCTTAGCTAAGTCAGCATATGTAATTGTCTCACATGACACTGCTGTAAAACGTGCAGCTCTTTCCTCATCCACTACCGCTCAACAGGAAGAAATGACTTCTGTGATCTGCAACTTTATGCTGACAATAGGCTTATAGGTTAACATATACTTTCCAGCCACACTGTCATATGGGCAAAGAGAAGATTTCTTACCTCTCAGGGGTCCTTAATCATTAATGCTCCATACATTAAATCCCTTCCTCAGACAGCTCTTCTACCAACATAGGTGGCTGTACTTCCTTGTAGGGGACACCAAAACTCTCAGATCTCATAGACATTACAAAGGCCTTTGTTGGTAAATCTACAATGGAAGCAGATGATATTTTCTACCACTGTATGAAAGGTCAATAATTTGCCCCTTCTTTCTTCTCCTGCACCTACTGTCCCTGTGAGTTTCAATAGAAAAAAATAGAAAAAAATAAAATCAGAAGTATTCCACAAAGAATGGTTGATTACTAGATCAAGAAAGGTACCTTTCCAGCCTCGCATGCTCACATGACCCTTCTACCCATCACAATCATTTTCATATAGGTTTGAAACCCATACCCATCTGCTAGAGCCTTTTACTTGCTTTTCTTCTTGGAATAATTTTCTTAAAATATTGCAGTTCAGTAACCTATCTTCCAGGTAATTATAACCCCACATTCTCTGAAGCCCTTTCTTTAATTCACACACAGGCATGGGGCCTCTGCCAACACAGGACTGACAGCTTGTCCTCACACAGATGACAGGTATGAAAGTTAAAATAGTTTTCAGTTAGTGTTGATAACTTCTATGTGTAGAGTGGGTAGAAGCTCCTCCTACTACTCCAGAAAACTGTGGGGAATTACCGAAGTTCTCTTTACATAATCCCTCAATTTGCCCTCTCTCCCTCCAATCAATTAGATTGTAAGACCATTCATCCAAGAAGTGTCTAAGTTAGGAATCCAGTAGAAGTTGCATATTCTCTATCAGCCTAAGTCCTCAGTGAAAGTAGAAAACATAACAATTTACTTAAAATCATTTTACTAAACTAACAATCTAGCTACACAAAGACTTGTTCTCTCTCTTCTCAACTGCTTTTCTAATTTCTCTTTATTCCCACATGGCCTGTGAGATATACTTCATTTGAACTTGTATAAGAGTTTCCCTTTATGCTGGAGTCATACCTGAAGGCCCATGATGGATAAGGCAGACCTTAGATATCCCCTGGCTTAACTATGTTCGTTTCTGTGGGCCATGATATCCATTTTGTTAATACTACCACTTGGTTGCTTCCTGTCTCCACGATGAATTTAATTTTTATGTTCACATCAAAATTAACCAGAAAAATCTTTCTGTCACCCATAGATTCTCTTCTAACATTCTCTCAGCAAGTACCCAACTGTCTGTACAAATACTTCAGGCTCTGTAATTTACTAACACACTATTTTTGTAATCTTCTGTGCAAATTATCTACAATGAGCTGAGAAGTAATATAATTTTATTTCTGTGTGAGACAAAAATCTTCCACTGGAAAGGGTCATGGCCACCTGAGGTTCATGAGTGCTTTGAAGTCCTAAATATCTTTATTCTGGAAAAATGGTATACTACATTCTGTCCCTGGTAGCACGTATAGCATATTCCTTGGGTTCCGTCTAATAAAGGGAGTGCATTTATGGAATCTTATTAAGTTAACAGAGGGAAGGAGGGTTGGTCCATATGGATAGGCATAGCATGGAATGATTACAAAGAACCTGTGACGGGGCTGGTGAGATGTCTCAGTGGTCTAAAGCACCTACTTAGAACAAGCTTAGCAAAGCACAAAGACCATGGTTCAATCCTCCAGCACCACATGCCAGCCAGCCCCGCCCCCTGGTGGGCTGAGCTGGCCACACGCACACACGCACACGTGCACGCACACACACACACACACACACACACACACACACATAAATAAATAAACTTTAAGAACCTGTGAGCTTTCAGTCTTTGAGCCTGCTTCCATAATGATGAGAAATGAAACTCTGGACTCGCTCCTATACTGTACCTTCAATGACAGTGTTGCCCAGAGTCCATGCAGAAGACACCATCAGTTACTTTGCCTGTATCTTAGCAGAATTCATACTAAAGATGTCCACTGCATCCTCTAAAGACACTTCACTGTATACAAACATACACATTTAAATTCTTTGACTACATATGTGTGTTTGTGTGTACATCCACACATGTGTAATATGTAAAAAATTATGAATATGTCTCTAATTCATGACTTCAAGATTAGAAACGCTTTGCATGGGATTGAAGTGAGATAATTTAATACTACTTGATAGTGAAATTATGGATTAATTTCTTCTATAATGGGTTGCTATTTGTGCCTATTGAAGTGCAAGAGTATTTCCAATCAGACTGAAGATGAGGGAAAAAAATATTTATTCATACAGCTAGCGACCAGAACCTTCCTGGTTACAGATCAGAAATGGTACCATTCCTTGTTTCATCTCTGCTTAGATACCTTCTTGTTTCCATCGTAACCATATGGAATACTATAGTTGTTAACTGAAGAAGTCATGGACTTTTAATTCTTTGTAATTAGTTTTTTTTTTTTCCTTTTGGCGCTTTTATTTTTACAGCATCTTAACAAGGGTGTGGAACAGGTGAAGGTGTTACAATATCTTAAAAAAGGGTGGATTGCAGGCAACTAGAGATTCTTTTGCTAGGATTAAATTAGGATAAAATTATCACATTGAGAGGTGCCAACCCCTATACCATGTGATAAATTGATCCACTGATTAAAGAAACATAGAGGGAGGCAGGCAATAAATGATGGAGAACAAGGGGAAGCATTCCTGAACACGACTTATATTGACCAATGAGCTTTTCATGTTTGTGTACTTCTTCAAACCCTAGGTAGCTTGTCTGCAAGTTCCGGGGTGGCATAGTAAGGGAACCCCTGTGAGCTACTCATCAATACTGAACCCTGCAAGGGTAGGTAAAAATGGAAAGACTCAAAGGCCAAGACAAGATCACAGACAAGCACCTCAGGCTCCAACCTCAACTAGATAAAGACTAGCCTCAGGCTTCTCACTCCTGGGTGGATTAACTTCAACTCTTTAGGAAAACCTTGCAAGGTTCCGCTATTTTTGAGCACTACCCTCACTTGATTTGACCACTAAAAAACTACAGGCCATCCAGAGACGTTCTTGTTTTTAATCCTGAGAGGAAACTCGACTTCTGTGACAGTACTTTGATCTTCCTGAGGCCCTAAAAATCTTTTAATTTTCCTCTTTTTACTTTATGCTGTACATTCCTTTGGAAGATCATGGACCTGATCAGTTCATAATAACTAGGGAGTATTATAAACTTAGAAAGAAAACACTTCTTGGGCTGGCATGAAATCAATGACTCACTCATCTCATGTGTGACCTTAAAGAAAGGAATGATAAGATCTTCCTGTTCAACATCTGGTTTTCTTTTTCATTCAGATGACTTCTCAATATAATGCTTCTGTTATGGTTATAGTTCTTTATAACTTGTCGCTAATAGAGGTATGAACATTGGTAAAATAAATGTCACTAAAAAAGTTCATGTAACGAGCCTTTTACAGCTCAGCATATTAATATCGCTTGATGTTTTATGCTTCATATTTATCCTTTTCTACTGGAAAGTTAAGACCAAGGTAAAGCAAGATCTTTATAACAAGAAATGTAACTTTTGTACATGACAAGGTCAGTCAAATCCCCTCAGGATTAAACCTGAAACCCTGTAACACAGTTTGTAGATTCTTTGTCAGTGTCAGCCATGTGGATGTGTCACAGCCATTGCTTGACCAATTTGCTGACATTGCCAGTCCTACAGAAAACTCACTACTATGATGGACTACTGGAGTATATTGGAATAGTTTGCTGAATTCATGTACCTACAATATTTAAATGACAACAGAATACCCTTTTTTGGCAAAACTAAAAAAAAGGGGGGGCACAAATGAAGGACCATTTTGTATGTGTATATTCAAAACAGGATAGATATACAGCTACTTTCTGTTGATTCAATCAATAGAAAGATTTATTTTAATAAATAAAATATTTGTGGACAGAGTACTATTTCTGCATCTTGTACTATGAATAACCACTAAGAGTACAACATCCAATGGATTAATTATTGTAACTCTCCTACTAAGTTTTGAAACTGTCTCATTGCTACTTGTTCCTCAATAAAATTATTAAAAAATAAAAATAAAATAATAAAAATGTTCATGTGATAGACATTGCTAAATTGATTTTCACTGTATTATGCCTATGGCTCCAATAATTTCTCATAAAAATTATAAGTATTGTTCCTTTCCTCTCATATTCTTGCAAATTTCCTTTTGGGTTTTGGTTCTGAATGTATTTCTGATCATTCATTATATGATGGTGAATCCCAGTAGTCTGAATTTTAACAGAGAGTTAAATATTGGTTTTCTGGGATTCTCATAGTATCATAGAATTATATGAAACACTGGTGTTTTCCTTTCAGGACCCAACATGTCATACCTCAGTATTTTCTGCTCTCTTCCATCTGAGTTCTTATTATCCTAAGTCTTTATTTGTTCATGGGATTAAAGAGTCTTTATTGAATTTGCAACTGTGTCTTAGGAGAGATTAACTGGAAAATTATAATTATGATTAGTAATTAGTAACTGGAAAAAATTTTTCAAGGCATGCTTGAGTCTCCCAAAGACTACATTGTGATGAGGAGGGTGCAATGTTATTTGTTCTCTCTGGGGAGTAGAGATTACAGACTCACAAACCCATATATTATACTTGGGCAATTCTCCCACAAACTTACTGGATGCCAGAGAAATCACACATCAGCAAGAATCTTGTAACAGGATGGAGGCACGTGAGTGTGTTTTGTATCATTATCAAAGACACAGTGTGAACGTTGAGGAGTAGGCTCAGCAGTCTGGGCAGTTAAGTACAACCAGAACAGTTATTAGTGTTTTGAGATGGGCTGAGTTCTAAGGACATGTTGGAGGGAAGTGGAAGTTCTGAATCATGAGATGATCTCAGTAATACAGGTGAGGCTCACAATATTCCATAATCAGTAGCAGAGTACCCTAGTGGAATGATGTGTAGAATACATATTGAAATCAATTCCTTGTGTGCAACACAGTGAAAATGAACTTAGATTTTAAGAACATGATCTTGAATCTTAGTGTTCTGCTTTGACCCAGACTCAATTTTCCAAGGTAGTTTATGTCTGCTCACAGCACGTGTAAACTTGCAGTAAACATTTCTGTAATCAGGAGTTCCTCCTACTTTCTCTTCTAGGAGATATAGTGTTACTTTTTTAATGTTTATTTTTATTTTTTAAATAATTTTATTGAGAAACAGTTAACAATTAGACAGTTTCAAAACCTATTACTAGCACAGTTTATTTTCAAAAATTATTTAAGTATTCATGAAATTGTTAATAACCTGAGTAATATCATATATAGTTCTGCTGTTTCCCATAAACACTTTCATATTATTAATTCTTTACCAAAGCATAGTTAAGTGAGTAACAATTTTCTTTTTACTGCTATAGTTTGTAGCATACAACATACACATGGAACAGAGAACAAATCATCATTCTACAGTTTCATAAATGTACATGAAATAAAATACTGATACAAAGAGCAGCCAGATGAAGAAATACAAAAACAAGTGTAATTTTCAACGTTTAGATTATTTCTAGCTTTCCAACACATAAATTTATGTAAAATTATGATTTTATTCCCCTTGTAAAGACTCCTAGAAATTGAGTTATTAGTTAAATAACATGAGGATATTGAAGGTTTTTTATATACATTGGTAAATGCCTTTTGGGAAACATTGAATCATTTCATAGTTGTAATAAAATAATCTATAGAAGAACCTTTGTGCTCTTCATTGTAGAGACTGTAGACCACCTTTGTCAATATTTTCAAATTTGATGGTTTAAAAATATTATTGTTACAATTTCCGTTTAAAAATGAACTTTTAGTAACTCTTACCTTATTATCTCTCCTCGCCTATTTTTTACTATATTGCTAATGATTTTTAAATTTGAGTATAGTTTAGTTATTAGCAATATTAGCCTTGAGTAATACTCATAACAAGACTTTCTACTTCTATTGCTTTTGCATTTATAAATATTTTAAATTTTGTTTCACCTTTCCATTATTTTACATAATTTTATTGAGAAACAAAAATGAGAAAGATTAAAAACCGATTACTAGCACAGTTGCAGTAATCAATAAATTGCATATTGTTGTCTTAATGGTTATTCATTGTACAAGATGCAAACATGGTATCCTGTCCACAAATACTATTCAAAAAATATCCTATTCATTGAATTAAGAAAATGCAGCTGTATATGTATGCTAAAAATTTTGAATATACAGATACAAAATGGTCATTCATTTGTATCCTCCCTGTTTTTTTTTTAGTTTTGTCAGAGATGGATATTTCATGGCCATTTAAATATAGCAGAGGCGTGGATGCAGCAAAATATCCAATATAGTCCAGTAGTCCATAACAGTAGTGGGTTATCTATAGGACTGGCAATGTCAGAAGTTGTTGACTTGAGCCCTTTACAGCTCAGCATGTTAACATGGCTTTACTTTATATACTTCGTTTTTATACTTTTCTTCTGGGTGGTTAAGACCAAGATAAAGCAAGACCTATATAACAAGAAATGTAGCTTTTGTGTCTGATAAGATCAGTCAAATCCCCTCAGAATTTATCCTGATATCACAGTTTGTAGATCCTTTGTCAGTGTCAGCCATGTGAATGAGTCATGGCCATTGCTTGAACAATTTGCTCTCTGTAAAGCCTGAGAGAATGTTTTCTCTCCATTTGACTCTCCTTAAGCACACTGTATATCATTGATCACTTTTCTCTGTAGTTCCATAATCTTGATCAGAAAATTTGGGACACAACTGAGTTACATGATATTACAGTACAGGTTCTCCTATTTCCTGTCTTCACTGACCTTGAAAGGCTAGGGTAAAAATGTTGGCTATCCTTGTAGCCATTCCTTTTTTCTAATTTGGTCTGCAAAATAAGTTGTTAAGCCTCTGGAAGAGAAGCTTATTATTTTTACCTTACAACATAGGCAGCTGAGCTTTACCTCACTATATGTGTGAATATCAAGTATCTTAGGCATAACATGGAACCGATATTTTCAATCAAGTATTGCTATGTTAAACATTAAGTCCCTCTAGAATATGGAAAAAATAAAAAAATTAAAGAATTAAGAATAAACAGTTACACATTTTTACACAGAAATTTAGAAATTTAACCATATACAACTCTGTAGCAGGACAGTCCTGTGAAATTTTTTTCCTTGTCTCTCATTTTCATTTATTACCCTTTTTTAAAGCAAAAATTTACTTGACAGACAGTATGACAGTAATTGGTATATCATGACAAGCAGTACGTATTTAGAAGACCAGAATGACAGGTCATGCTTGGAATGCCTGTCATTCTAGTTTAATGTTTAGATCTTTAATCCATTTTGACTTTAGTTTAGTGCATGGTGATAGCCTGGGTCAAATTATAGTTTTCAGCATGTAAAGAGCCAGTTTACCAGCACCATTTTTTTTAAGGAGGCTATCTTTCTTCCAGTAAGTATGTTTGGCCTCTTTATGGAAAATAAGGCGGATGAATGTGTTGATAGATGCTTCTGCATCTTCTGATCTATTCCACTGATCATAAGTTCTATATTTTTGCCCATACCATGTAGATTTTATCACAAGAGTTCTGTAGTATGATTTCCAGTGAAGAATTGTAATGCCTCCTTCCTTATCTTTGTTGACTGGGATTGCGTTAGTTATTGATCTTTTTTTGGTCCAAATAAATTATTGGTACAAAAGTTACATTTTTTTGTGATATGTCTTGCTTTATCTTGGTCTTAACCATCCATTCGAAAACTATAAAAATGACACATAAAAAGTAAAACCACATTAATATGCTGAGCTGTAAAAGGCTTAAGGCAACAACTTCTGACATTGCCAGTTCTGTGGAGAACACACTACTATTATATCTGGATGAAGAGATTGAGCATTATCTTTTGACTCTACTACTTAGGCAAGCAGCACTCTTAAGTTTTAGACATCTATGAGGAGGAAATGAATTTGTGAACATAATAACATTGCACTATTTACATTTATTTTATTTATATATTTTTTGGTGGTACCAGGGATAATACTTGGGACATTTCACTTGCTAGGGAAGAACTTAATCCACGGAGCTATTTCCCCAGCTACATTTATTTACACAGTGCACATTTATCACTTTATAGATTCCATTTTACAAATATGTGTATAACAATATTTCCCTCAAATCATTTTTATCCCTTCATTAATTCACATTTTTGTATGATACCTATATGCTTGAAATTTCATATACAATTGTTCTTTATTTCGATATATTATCATGTGTTTGTATTTAACAGACCATGGTTTATGGGACTGGATAATAAGATCAGGTAATTAGAATTGAACTTTCACCTGACTTACGATCGAGTGGGATTTTACTTTTTGTCATCCAAATAAAAGTAAGCTTACATGCAGACATGTGTGGAATGAAACTGTAAGTATACATCGGAACTTTATAGTCACTTCGGAAATTTTCCATAATTGAAACTGATTTGTATAACAAATCATTTCACATTACTTATTGTAGCTGTCCTACTAACCTGTTTTGAAAGTGTTTCAGTGTTATTTTACCTTTTTTCTCTTCGAAATAAATAAATAAATGAATAAGACATATAACAAAATATTCCTCATTATAAACAAAAAAATAATTTGAAAATTGAATAGGTAGGGTTTTTTTTTCACACAGAAACTGTCTCCTGCTGTAGGAGTGTCAGTGTGTGGTTAAATGCAATATAATTTGTTACTGCCAGTTTCACATCCCAATATGCACATAAGTAAGGTGGGAATTAGACATTCCCATCTTATCCCCCTAAGAAAACATACTCATCTTCACAATGAAAGTAATGATAGTTCCTCCCCCATGGACTTGTGAGAATAAAAACAAATGCCATGAATTCCTCAACATGCATTTTTAAACTATTAGCTCACTTTCATTTCCTAATTTTAAGTTGGAAAATTCTTCCCAGAAATAACTAAATGTAAACTAACAGGTAGAGAACTGAACTTCACTTCGTATTGATACTACAAGCCAATCTACACGTTTCAATGCAGGAGTTTCTGGCATGAAGACTAAGCTCACACACTGGATCTGGCTCAATGACCTCCAGAGATTTGGCAATGGCAATGGTATACATCTCTCAGACTCTCGTTGGAATACTGGGGAATTTCTCTCTTCTTTGCCACTATACATGCCTTCATTTCACTAAACACCAATTAAAATCCACAGATCTGATTCTCCTACACTTGGCTATGGGAAACTCCTTAGTCATTCTGTTTAGAGGAGTTCCTGAAACAATGGCAACATTGGGCTGGAGAGATTTCCTCAATGACCTTGGATGCAAACTTGTTTTCTATGTTCACAGAGTAGGCAGAGGTGTGTCCATTGGCAGCACCTGTCTCTTGAGTGTTTTCCAGGTGGTCATAATCAGTCCTGTAAACATCAGGTGTGCAAAACTTAAGCTGACAGTCCCTAAGTATGTTAACATCTTCATCATCTCCAGTTGCACCTTCCATATGCTGTTAAGCACAGCTGTTCCTATGTGTGTTACTGACAAATGGTACCACAGAAACATCACGAATGCAAAACAGTTTGGATATTGTTCTCGTGTTTCCCCAGAAAAATCTAGGCAACTCCTGAATGCAGCCCTGCTGTTCCTCCCTGATGCACTGTGTGTGGGACTCATGCTATGCACAAGCAGCTGCATGGTTTCCATGCTGTACAGGCACAAGCTTAGAATGAAATCTGTGCGCAAGACCAACAGCACACAAGGATCCTCTCCTGAAACAAGGGCCACCAAAATCATCATTTTCCTGGTCAGCACCTTTGTCTGTTTTTATTCCATCTCTTCCATTTTGAATGTATTTTTCACTTTGTATGAAAATCCTAGCAGGTTCCTCCTGAGTATCTCGGCAGTAGTCAATGGAGGTTACCCGACAGTCAGCCCTTTTCTGCTCCTGAGGCACTACCCAAGCATATCCAGTTTCTGTGACTCTGTAAGAAATTCAAAACGTGTAACGCTATGAGAATCATACACATTTCGCTATCTCATGAGACGCATCTATTTTGTAAGTTTTTGAAATATTTTGTTGTTTTACAATTTACTCTCTGAAAGCATCATAAACAGAACAATGAATCCATTCCACTCTCAAACATTTATGATGAAAATTAATGGTTGGTTACAAATAACGATAGGTAAATCGTAAAGCATTAATATTAATATTGTGTAATGACTCTGTAAATAAGCACTGTAATATGTTTTGATAAAAACAATTTAATTCTAATACTTTATTGTATGCAGTATCTTCTAGTTTGTTAAATAATAGCTCCTTAGCCTATGCCAGCAGTATCTTGTGTTTCTTATAAAGCATGGTATCTTATATATTTAATTTTTTGATCAACAATTAATTAAGAGATGTTTTCTCTTCAGGAAGTGGATGAAGTAGAGTTATACCTGAAGCGATATTTCAGCAAAATCAATGACTTGTTTAATCTTGGTGGTCAAACTATGGCATTCATCACATTTTCTCACAATTTTGTAAAACTTTAAAATCTAGCCTCAAAAGGAATAGATAAAATAAAATTTAAATATCATTGAAAAAACGACTAAAGTGTACAATACAATTTTACAAAAGAATAGTTTCAGTTTGTTGTTCTATTTATTTAATTTTCATACATTTTGAGCTTTTTTAGAGTTTGAGTCCCTTATGTAAAAATAAATTATTTATAAAATGTTTGGATGTCATCTTTTAAATTATCTCCCTTGCTTTGATGTCCTGAGTCAGACTCTTGTAGCTTCTCTTCCTAGCCATCTTTTTTCTCATCTGAATAGCTCTTGTCCATTTTTGAGTCTAAATGTTCAGGAGGCATATTATGCTCACAAGATCAATGGACTCCAAAAAATAGAAAAAAAAGAGACATTTCTTTTTTTTTTAAAGAGACATTTCTGTTAGGCTAAAAAAACCTAAATGTTTCTTAGGTCTCATGTTAGCTGTTATCCAGAATACCAATTTTAGTTGTAAATAAAAGAGCCTTGGTCCTGGAGAGATAACTCTGCAGTCCAGGCACCTACCTGGCAAGCACAAGGACCCTGGTTTGATCCCTGATACTGCATGCTGTGCCAGTCCCAGACCCCGGATCATACCATGAAGGTCAACATAACTGGGTGTCATGGTGCATGCCTGTAATCTTAGCACTGGGGAAGCTGATACAGGAGGACAACTATGAGTCTTAACTGTGTAATGAGACCCTGTACCTAAGGAAAAAAGAAATAATTAAGAAGAGTTTTCCAAAGGCTTTAGGGGCTGGGGAGATAGCTCAGTGGAATAAGTGTTGTCTGGCAAATGCCAGGTCTGGGTTAGATCCCAGGTACCACCACGAAAAAAAAAAGTCTTGAACTGTGATTATCCTCTCTCTCTCTCTCTCTCTCTCTCTCTCTCTCTCTCTCTCTCTCTCTCTCTCTCTTTCTCTGGCAATGAACAGGTAATATTGTGGGCCTGTGAATAAAATTCTTCTGAGACAGAGTTGATGAGTATTTACTTACACTCCATGCGGAAAGATTGTGTTCTTCTCATGTGAGCTTCTTATCTGTGGCAAAAGTTAGAGAGTGCAGCTCATTCTGACCTCTTTCATGGTTTCTGTATAATTTGGGGGAGAGGAACAGACTACAAAAATACATGACACTGGAGTACTCTTACTATAAGTAGTAAAATATGAAGTGCAGCCTTTCTTAAACATTGGGTGAGACCAATGCCTATTGTGAGGGTCTTTGAACCTGGTAGTGTACTGCTTTGTATTTCAATAGTGTGCATTTTAAGACTCTTCATATTTCATTTCACTCTTCATGAACAGGATGGGTTGAAGAAGTGAAAATACATTTCTTCAAGGCTAAAGAAAACTATTCATCCTGAACTTTAAGAGTGAGGGAAAGACTCCCAAGCACCATAGAGAAAATTCTGATTCAAGTAGCGCTTGAGGTTCCAATGAGAGCCTCTCATATTCAATCTATAAATAATACTGTATGAGAGTCTGAGGGCTGAAGGTAGCTATTTGAATGAAATTTGAGTTTGTGCCTTTTCTATCTAGAAAAGTGGATGTAAAGGAGTAAAATACTGACACAGTGTTTGGGCTTAAACAATGATCTATAATGTTCAGGTCCAAGTTTCAGAATCCAGGAACCTGCTAAAAACTGAAAATAATTTTACCTAGCTAGAGCTCTGATATTCAAATAAGTCACTGTCTGTGCACTGCTGAATTATCTGCTTTCCTTCAGATTCTTGCTGAACATTTGGGAAACAGGATTTTGGGAGAAGAAGACATCCAGCCATGTCTAAGGCTTTGAGTGTAGTTACTTATGTTATGCTGAGGTCAAACGGTCATTGAGGAGGTTTGCTTTACACTCTGTGTTTTTTTGCACTCTTAACAGTGTAGATGCCTCCAAAAATTCTATCTGTACTCTGCTTGCAGGACATTCCATTTTCCGCTTCTTGTATTAATCCTGCCCACATACTGCCATGTCATCACTTAGTTTCCTCTCCAGGCCACATTCCCTCATTGCTCCCACTGTGGGCATCTCAGGTAGTATGATATTGGTCATCCAGGCACTTGTGCTCCTTGCTTGCTGCATGTTGTAGTTAAGATTTCCAAATGAAACAATTTAATACAGAACATATAAGTTACAGGTTTATTTTCCAATAGTCATGAAAAAGTCATATGCAAAGTTCAGGTAATCAGTCCACGCAATACACTTCTAAAGAAACCAGCTGAGGGACCAGAGAGATAGCTCAGTGGAATAAGTGCTTGCCTGGCAAGGGCAAGGTCCTGAGTTCAGTCTCTGGTACCACAAAAAAAGTGAGTAAAGAAACCAATTGAATGGTTAAGTACTATGTTAATATCCTGAAGTATTCAAGTGAAGATCTAGAGCCTGTCAAATTGCCACCCATGAGTCCACCTGGAAACCCAGAGCCCATGACAATGTGGCACTCAAATCTGTTTCATGGATCTGTGCTGGCAAGCCCCAAAGTTCAGCAGTGGAAGCTAGAAAGTCTGTGGTACTGTGATGAAGGTTCTGGGCTACTGGGCTAACTAATCTGAACTGGAGGCAGGAAGCAACACTCCAAGTGAAAATTTGCTACCAATAGCACCACAATAATCCCAAGTGTCAAGATGCCAAGGTCCTCCTCTGATGACAATAGTTGAGTTTATATCAAAAAAGCCAGCATAAAAAACTCATGCAGGATATTAAACAATACACCATATTGTCCTCGAAAGCCAAGAAGCAATGCTTTGCAAAATAAGGGCCAGAGCTCCCTCAATGTGAAACACACCCATTGTCACTGACATGTTTAAAAGCTGTTTCAATAACGAAAATAGCCACATTCGTATCAGAAAAGCAGCATGAAAACCTCCTTAAGGAGAGTCAACAGCTTCTCTCTTTTCCTCCTAGTATCATTTTCATTTTATGGACTGCAGTGCTCAGGTGAGCCCTGTGTACTCACCAGTATGCTGAGTCAGTTCAGCTGGGTGCTAAATGGAATACTAGTTGTCAGTACAACAAAATGCATTTCAGGTAAGCACATAGAACATTTGAATATTGAAATTAGAAATGATCAGTGAGAATGTAATTCTTTAAACATTTCTAGTTTTTAGGGAAATGCAAATCAAATGTACAGTATGTTACATTACAACCTGTTCCAAAAATGTGATAAAAAATAAAACACATTAAGTGTTTGTGAGGATATGGAGAAGAAAGAACCCTTCCATGTTGCTATCTATTAGAAATGTAAGAGAGTACACTCTTTTTTTTACCAGGGATTGAACTCAGGCCCCTGTGCTTGCCAGGGAAGTGCTTATTCCACTGAGCCATCTCCCCAGCCCCAAGAGTACACTCTTGAAATCAGTGTGGTGGTTCCTAAAATAATCTTGAAGATCTCACAGACATGCTGGGCCTGGATTCTAGTCCAAAAGGGATCCAGAGAGAGTTATGATGGATATAAACCTACACACACTTAGTTCATTGAAAATAAAAGTTTCTCCTAATATTGCTTAGACAAGATATCATGTCTACATCTAATGCTCTGAAAAATTACTATGAAGACAACAATATGGAATGTACTAAGTATTGCAGCTGTCTTACTAAACTACTTTGAAATTGGTTAACTGCTATTTTAGCTTTTTTCTCATTTAAAATGAATAAAAAATAATGTAAATATACACATCTGTTGCTTATACTACATGCACAGTGTTGAAGAAGAACCACCCATATCTGGTTCAGAAATATTTTCCTCCTCCAAAGAAAACACCACACCATTAATCAGCCGCCCTTCACACCTCTCCCTCCAGCACATGGCAACAGTCACTGTGCTTTCTGTCTTTATGCAGGTACTTACTCTGGATGTTTATTAAAAATAGAATCATATAATAACAAAATTCTTGAGCTAGAGCTGCAGTTTGACCTAACTGTAGCACTTCTTTCTACAGGCTAATGCAAAATCTTCACACTGTAGGAAAATGTGCAGTAAGCATATTAATTACAGCACAATTCATAATAGGCATGTTATAAAATCAGAAGAGATTACGTTCAAGACATGCTAGGATAAAGCAATATAATCTCTATTCATACCATTTTGGTATGTAGACATTCCTGTGAAGGGAATCCTATATTTTACTTGTAAGAATGCATCTTACTAGAGCTGTGGTAGAAAATACTATGTACTTCCTCAAAGATATGGACCTCTGATATACCCTATCGAAACAGTTTCTTCCATTATATATAAAGTGCCATCATGATATATGCACTCCTATGGTGCTTGTACCATTATTCTCAACAAACAAGTCACATACACTAACTGAGCATCCACCAACAGGTGAAGGATAAAACAAATGAGATTCTATGCACGTTAGAAAATTGCTCAGATTTAATGAAGACTTTTCATTCACACAACATGAATGGACGTGGAAGGTATTAAATGTGACACAGATTAGGCCCATTGTGACAGAAACAGCTTGATCCCAAATATATAGAGTACTCACATTTGAAATCATGGAAAGGAAGAGAAGACTAATGATTATGAATGATGAAGCAGGGTGTCAGGAGGAGTGGGTTTTGTCCAAAGCCACAATTGATTTAGTGGGAGGAAGCACAACAGATGCTTCCTCTGTTGTGTACAACATAATAAGGACTCAGGGGCTAAGGGGATGGCTCGGTGGACTCTGCGTTTCCCTGGCAAGCACAAGGGTCTGAGTTCAATTCACAGTTCCGCCAATAAATAAATAAATAAATAAATAAGGATTCAACAACAATATACTATAAGTGTTTGTATGATGGAAAAGAAAGGGCTAGCCCAGGTCCTGTGAGTGTGCAGAGAGCTTCCTGCTACCCTGCGCCCGCAGGACCTGTCCCAGCCCAGGCGCAGAGTGGGCAGGACCCTCTCCCAGCCACTTGGGCCACCCCCCACCACTCTGCAGTGCCTCCCCC
>NW_004524782.1:3915633-3917288 GCF_000260255.1 Octodon degus
ACTTCCTATATTTCATCTTCATACTTTTCTACTGCATGGTTAAGACCAAGGTAAAGCAGGACCTGTGCAACAAGAGTTGTAGCTTTTTGGTCTGACAAGGTCAGTGAAATGCCCTCAGGATTTATCTTGAGATCCTGTACCTCAGACTGTATAACCTTTGTCAGTGTCAGCCATGTGGATGAGTCACGGCCAATGCTTGGCCTATGTGCTCTCAGTGAAAGCCTGAGAGAGTGTCTTCTCCCCATGTGACTCTCCTTAGGCACACTCTACGTCATCGATCAGTATTATTTGTTGAAACTGTACTTCCGATTGGATTTGAAACTGTCTCATTGCTATGTTTATAAATAAAACTTTGAAAAAAATAAAATATGAATGGAGGAAAAAAAAGAAAAGAAAGGAACTGTTTCACATGTGAATTGGCACATTATAGCCTCCCTATAACATGTACAGGATTCAAACTAGGAGGTGTGCAAAATCTATATGCATGTTTTACTGTGACTGTCTCATCTGTCAGATGTCAGTATTTTCTTCTTTGTTTAAATTTTAAGGTTAATGTATTGTTAATATTCCTAAACAGAGGGATTAAATGTTAAGTAGAAAATACACAATTTTTTATTTACCTTCATTGTCTTGCACCATGTGAAAATCTGTCGGTATGTATTATAGCAAGGGAAGAACTTTTCCAAAACACAATTGGCTTCTAATTATTCCTCGGAACTTGGAAATGGAAAGAAAGGCTTTTTCTTCTTAAAAATTAGTCACAATTACTCCATGGTTCAATGCCATTTAAACTTCAGTACTAATTGCACTTTTGTAGATGATGCAATGTGACAGTCATATTTTGTAGTGAAGGTGACATGATAATCACATTTCTGTGGAGAGCTGAGGTCATATTACTGTAGCTTATATCTCAAATTCAGACTGCATGCCTCCTACACATGCAGGGAATCATAAGAGACCATCAGAAGAGCCTAGTGTTCTGGAAGCAGGAAGGAGCTGGGTGGAAATGCGGTACTCCAATTTGTGAAAATAAGTGTGTGAGGGATTGAGCTGATTCAGTCTTTTTCTCAGTAAGTAATCATGTATGGAAATAGACCTTGTCTGTGGTCACAAAGGCATGCAAAAAGAAAGGTTAACACAAATGAGGCCCACTCTGAGGTGGTGGCAAGACCCTGGAGCTCTGATAGCCAACACTAGCCTTAAGGGCTCCTCACTTGTGTTCATAGACCCAGCCCTACAGGAATTGAGGTAGTTTGTTACAAGCAGCATTGAAATTTATTCTATATTAAGTGTAAGACTGCAGTTTAAAAATCAGTCTTATATTCAACCTGCCAAAGGAAATCGCAAATATGATTACATGCCAAGTATTTCTTCAGTAAAATGTTGTATTTGTAATAATAAGGGGTGTGGCATCATATGAGTCAGCTCTTTTCTGATATAAATGATGTCCGTGTAGAATTTTGGTAAAAATTTTTGTTCACTAAATTTAATACTATTAGTGGAGATCATAATTAGGTATTTCTCAAATATCATTAGTCTATAGATGAGAGTGGGGTACTTTTTTTTCAAAGTTTTATTGATAAACAGATAGCAATGAGACAGTTTCAAATCAAATCGGAAGTACAGTTTCAACATATAATACACTGCATATATTC
>NW_004524782.1:3920199-3949043 GCF_000260255.1 Octodon degus
GCTTGATCATTGTTGGTTTGAAGTTGAGACTGTGCGAGAATAGAATTGCTACCCAAGTTTTTCTGAGGTGCTGGGTATGTAGTATTTTGTTCCATCCTTTTACTTTCAGCCTGTGAATGTCTTTATGAGTTGAATGTGTTTCTTGTATACAGCATATTGTTGGATTTTGTTTCCTAATCCACTGTGCCAGTCTATTTCTCTTGATTGGTGAATTGGGTCCATTTACATTGATGGTTGGAATTGAGATATATTGACTTACGGTTGCCATGTTATTTACCTGTTATCGTTTACTCCTTTTTCTCATGTGATTATTTGTTTACCCTACTCAGTTGGTTGCTTCCGATCTCATTCGTGGTGTTCTGATCATTTTGGTCCCTCTCTAGAATATCTTTCAGTAGCCTGTGTAAGATTGGCTTTGTCATCGCGAATTTTTTTGGCTGTTCTTTGTCATGGAAGTATTTCACTTCTCCATCAAACTTGAAAGAGAGTTTTGCAGGATATAGTAGTCTGGGCTGGAATTCGTTTTCATAGAGGACCTGGATTACTCCGCTCCATGCTCTTCTTGCCTGCATGGTTTGTGAAGAGATGTCAGCCGTAATTCTGATGGGTTTTCCTTTGAATGTGATCTGCTTCTTTTCTCTAGCGGCTTTCAGTAGATTATTCTTGTGCTGAATTTCTGGTATCTTGACTTTTATATGTCTCGGTGTGTTTTTCATTGGGTTGAGGTTCCTTGGCGTTCTGTATGCTTCCGTTACCTGAATGTTAGATTGTTTCCTCATATTTGGGAAGTTTTCTGCTTTTACTTCTGCCCATATTTTTTTAATGTCATTTGTTTTGACTCCTTCTTTCTCATTGATGCGTATTAGTCTCACATTGTTCATCTTTGCATCATCTTGCAGGTGATGGATTATTCTTTCCTGCATCCTCGTTGTTTTTAAGAGATCCTTTCTTACCTTTTCACTAGCTACACCAGCATCTTCAAGATCTGAAACTCTGTCTTCACATTCATTTAAACGGTTTTGTAAGCTTGTGATTGAGAGTTTCATTTCCTCTATATCTCTTTGACTCTGCTTCATGCGATCTATTTCTTTCCTGAATTGCTCATTCAGGGAATCTGTCATTTTTCTAATCTCTATTTTTTTATTAATATCTTCTTTAGAAGCAGTTAGAAATTCTTCTACTGCAGTGTTTTTTTTTAGATTGGGTTTCCTGCCTATGTTTCTGTAGTTGCTTCTTCATCTGCTATGAGTTCTGAGAGTTCTTTTTTTATTTCAGAAACGAATTGCGCTCTGATTGCCTCTATATCTTTCTGCTGTTTTTATTTACTATTGACACTCTTAATTCATGCATTTGAGCCAAGCTAGTGCCCTCCTCACTTGTTCTGGGTGGCCCTGGGTTTCTTCCATATGTTTCTGCATTTGATTCTTTAGTTCAGATGTTATTAATTCAAGGATTTCTTTTCTCATTTCCAATCTGACGTCTTCTATATCTTTCTGCAACTGTTTCTTTATTTCAGAAGCTGCTGATTCATTGCTTTCAGCTGTGTGATTTCCAATTTTTTCTGTGTTAGTGTCCTCTGTACTTGTTAAAGGTGGGCTTGGGTTCTGAGGTTGCGTTTTGTTCCTTCTCTTCATTTTGTGTAGCACTGTCTTCTGACCTTTGTTGTAGATCTTTGCTGTAGTTATATCCTTCGCACGTACTGAAGTTCAGGGGCAGCTCTACAAAGTTTGAACTTATCCAGCTGCATCTGGCTTGGGTCTCGCTGCTGTGCTCAATCCTTCCCGCTGCTGCCCTTAAGGGTGAACCTGTTGTGCCCCTGTGGCAAGATGTTCTGCTCCTGGACTTGCTGGTTGGATCTATTCTCCACACTTTCCACTGCAGGGATTGCAGCTGCAGGTTTACACCTTAGGTTTTTATGCCAGTCCTGAGCTGTGCCTGGAGGGGGCAAGGTGAAGTAGGAGGAAGAGGAAGCTCTCTGCACACACTCATGGGACCTGGGCTAGAACTGGGTCTGGGGCCTTCGGGACGGGGCAAAAATTCCTACTCAGCGGGCGGGTTGGGGGAGGCACTGCAGAGTGGTAGGGGGCGGCCCAAGGACCTGGGAGAGGGTCCGGCCCACTCTGCGCCTGGGCTGGGACTGGTCCCCCCGGCGCAGTGTAGCAGGAAGCTCTCTGCACACTCACCGGACCTGGGCTAGGACTGGGTCTGGGGTCTCCTGGAACTCGGCAGAAAATCCTACTCCGAGATTGGGATACTTTTTCTTTGTGAAGGAAGAGGAATCTTTTAGAAAATTATAGTGACATACCTGAGGGATTTATATGCCTGAAAAATTAAGAAACCCTGGTTATTTCAGATGTAAATGTGTTTTATGATATTTTGTCAGGTTATAAAAATTCTAAGCACATTTTCTGCTGAGTTTTGTCTTTCTACAGGGATATAGTAGATTTGATAACTTAAAATTCAAAGTTATGTGCTTGCCTTGTGTTTTATCAACAATGTTCAATGAATCATTTCATGTGTTTTTCTAAATGCATAAATATGTAACATATTATATAACAAAAATTATTTTAGCTTGTAATGTAAATTGTGTTAAAATATATTTAACTTTTATATACATTAGTTTAGATCAAAATCAAGTGTTGGGCTGGGGAGATGGCTCAGTAGAATAAGTGCTTGCCAGGCAAGCATGAGGCCTGAGTTCAATCTCCGGTTCTGCCCAAAAAAAAAGAAAAAGAAAAAGAAAAATCAAGTATTTTGCTTAAATTTGCTTAAAGTGGTAGTACCAAGAAGGCCATTTGATAGTTTGTGTAGCTACCTTAATATTAATGCATATTCATTAAAAATAATTTGGACATAGGAACTTGTTCAGGGGATCAACTTTGTGTTTTAAAATCTACGTTTATAACTAGTGGAGGTATATAAAAGTGATATTTAAAACGAAATAGGAAATGATCACAATCAAACTTACTCAATAAGCAGATTTCTGATACAGAAACATATAGGGACATTTGAGTTTCTGAATGAAAGTATGTCCCTATGCTGGTCACATAAAGAAGCATGATAATCATGCAGCCTGATTCCTCTGTCTAAACTCATTTTTACTTTTTTGCTATTTATATGAATCAGATGTGGTCCTTTTTGTTAAAATATCTTCAGGTGTAAAGGGAAAACATTGTCTTGTAACTCACCGTGTTGTGTGTATTGTTAGCAGAAGTCACTGTAGCTAGACTTCATAAATTCTCCATGAAGAAGTAAACAAGACTTTGAAACACTCTTAAGAGCAATCATATCTTAGAAACAAACTTTTGTGGAGAGTTGGCGATAAGTAAATATTTGAATGTAACATTTATGTAATGTCTCGCAACTTATCTTTCCATACAGACTCATGTGTTTTTGAATATTTACACTAAGTCCTGGATAACCATGAAATGACATCTGTTTTTTTGAAATTTGGAGTAATCTTCCTCTTGCAGATTGTCATTGGAATCCTGGGGAATTTAGCACTGTTGTATCATTACAGTATCCTTTATTTTAGTGGATGCCAACCTAGGTCAACAGATGGGATCCTGAGGCACCTGACTGTGGCTAACTCCATTGTCATTGTCTCCAGGGGAAGCCCAGAGACAATGACCGCTTTTGGGTTAAAACATTTTCTTAATGATGTTGAATGCAAACTCATTTACTTTGCTCACAGGGTGGGCAGGGGTGTTTCTATGGGCAGCACCTGCCTGCTGAGCATCTTCCAGGCCATCAGCATCAGCCCCAGGAGCTCCAGGTGGGCAGAGCTGAAAATGAAAATCCAGAAGTACATTGGCTTGTCTAGTAGCTTCTTCTGGACCCTGAACATGCTGCTGAATGCCAGAATTCCAATGCTCATGACTGACAAATGGAACAACAGAAACATCACAAAAACTTTATCTTTTCAATACTGCTCAACTTTGGTTTACCACAAAGGCACTGGTTCAGATTTTGGCACATTCTGCTTCTTTTATGACATTTTATGTCTGGCACTCACAATCTGGGCAAGCAGCTCCATGGTTTTCACTCTGTACAGGCATGAGCAGCGTGTCCACTATATCCGCAAACAAAATGTCTCATCAAGACCTTCTCCTGAGACCAATGCTTCTCAAAGCATCCTTCTCTTGGTGAGTGCTTTCATACTCTTCTACTCCTTGTCTTTTGTGATTCATATTTTATTTTTCTTTGTTATAAAAGTTCTTGGTGGCTGGTCAAAATTTCAGCATTCATGAATGCTTGTTTTGCTACTACTAGTCCTTTTATTCTCATTGGACGCGAAGGTGGTGTACGTAGGCTCATTTGGAAGAAATGAGTGAACTTTTCTCTTCATATATTTAGATATGTGACTTATCTTTTTTCATATATTTGCTTGTGGATGAACTCAAATATCACAGAACTTAGAATAATCATGAATCTTTGATACATAAGTTGCTAGAATAAAGGATTTGTAGCAATACTAAGTAAAATTAAACATATTTATTTTGATAAAATATTATTTAAGATTTTGAGTATTTATGATTTTAAAATTCTTTGCAACCCTCATTTATTGGAAGGGGTTTTATTTTATTTTCATTCAGTATAACTAATGCATATGTTATTATTTACAATGTGCTTATTTCAGTTTTGTTTCATTGAATAGTCTTTTATTTGTATCTTCCACCACTTTTAGTATCCATGGTACATACTGTGATGTTCTATGCTGATCTCCACTTTATATGATTCTATGCCATATCTATTTAATGTAAAGATTCGCTGGAAATTACAATATACCTTGACTTATCATAGCTATTTTTTTTAAACTTCATTCTTGTATAGTTAACATAGATACATATATAGATTCTTAGACATAGTATTCCATATCAATTTGTGGAAAGAATATAAACATAATTGTAGGCTGACTGCATGTTTTTCCAGTCCTTGTTTTCAAATACTTGATTTATAAATTTGGTACTTCCTCTTTTTGTCGTCTTCCCCAGAAATGGTTATTGAACTCAGGAAATTGTGCTTGTGATGCAGCTCCTTTTGCCACTGAGCTATATCCTTGGTTACATCTTCACTTTGTACTTCATTGCATTATAAGTTGTAATAAAATGCGATATTTTTACGTTAATTGACATCAGTGCATTTTCACTGACTGGGATTGGTTCAACTAAGTGAATGGAAATGGAAAGGAGTGATAAGAAATGGAAAGGAAATGGAAATGTGAAAGGAGTGGAAATGTGAAAGGAGTGGAAATGTGAAAGGAGTGGAAGTGTGGAAATGGAAAGGAGTGATAAGAAATGCTTATGCTTGAGTCGAGAGCATAAGTGAGGTTTATTCATGCTGCTGTGGTTCTGCATTCTAGCACAGTCCACCCCTCTCCTGCCACATATGAGTTACTACATAGTTGAGTAAATGTATTATGAAATCTAGAATGAGAGAGTCTTTCAGTGCCAAGGAAACACTTGTAGCTGAACAATGTGAAGGTTTATCTGGGGCATATCAGCCCTAAATTACTCTTGCTGCTACAATGTATTAAGTATTTACACTAACATTGTAACTGTGAATAGTAGTTCCTTGCAAGGTACATATTGTTACAATTATGGGAACCTTTCAATTAGATCTTTTTTTTACTTTATGGGGATTGGTTCACATTTTGTTTTAAAGTACAATGTTTCAAGTTCTTGCATTTCTAGGGTATCTGGAATAATTTCAGTCTAGTGTTGCTGGTACAATTGTTAAAACTAATCGGTCTTAAAAGCAAGATAAGA
The DNA here is from genome assembly GCF_000260255.1 of Octodon degus. Taxonomy (NCBI): domain Eukaryota; kingdom Metazoa; phylum Chordata; class Mammalia; order Rodentia; family Octodontidae; genus Octodon; species Octodon degus. The sequence continues at coordinate 3,925,968 of NW_004524782.1, forward strand.
TGAGGCACATCAGCATCTCTTCCAATACTCAAGAAGACAGTATGTCACAAAATAAATATCTAAAACTACATGTCTTCTTCCTTCCAGTGTGTACTTTAGCTCTCTTTTGGATTAACAGTTTGCATTTAACCAAAAGATAGATGAATTTTGATTCCACATTCTGATCCCTTATGTGAAGGTAAAATCTACTCCTGATTTTAAGGTAGAGCTTCCTCTGTTTTCCTAGGGATGGTGTTTGAGCCCGAGATTTTTTTTTCATTTAAGGTGTAGATTGACTCACTATGTAGACCACGTTGACATTGAACTCATGAGATTCTGTCTTCATAAGACTCCAGAACCCTGGAGACACCAGCTATATAGTCCATACCCCACTTATGGTTACTTAACTGTGTGTAATCTGAAGTCAGATTTCTCAACATGATGTCCCAACTCCGACTGTCATCTCTCTGCATATTATACATTATACACAGCACACAACTGGAAATAATATTGGTATTCATTTTTTTTTATCCATTCACATGCTTGGAACCAGTCATATTGGGAGTTTTCAGAGTCTCTGCTTCCAGTAAATAAAGTGGGGATCAAATATATTTGAAGAAAATCAGTTTCTGTCTTGTCATAGGGACTTGAAACTGTCACACGACCTGTGTTCAGAAAATGGAGAAGGAGAGAATTTCGTTGGTCTGAGATTCTCAGGATAGAGATTAAGAAAAGAGTTAAATTAGAGAGGAAACAGGCTGCTTCTTACATGGACATGCGGCTATTTGAGTAGTTGCTTGCTTTATTTGAAATTGGGGCAGCAGAATTAACCTGGGAGGTGTCAGCTCAACTCTCTATGTTATAGGGTAATTAAAAAAGCTGCTCTTCTGGAGGCCTAACAATCCAAGTTTGTGAGAACTTGAGGATTAAACAATGGAGAGAGGGCACGGAGAAAAGCTAGGAAACATGACAGGGGCAAAGCCATACATTTATACACACAAGATGGGTAAGGCAATGATCCTGAGAAACATCAGCAGGTTTTTGAAACTAGCAGTTAATTGGTAGGATTCTCACTCTGACTAAGTATATACACTGATACATGTGACCTAAACAACTACATTGAAGTTATCAATGCGTAATACTAGGGCCATGATTAGAATCCCTGTCACTCTGGTCTTCTAAGTACGTACTGCTTGTCATGGTATACCAATTATTGCCATACTGTCTCTCAAGTAAGTGTTGTTTTTAAAAAAGTGTAATAAATGAAAACAGTGACAAGAAAAAAATTGTCACAGGACTGTCCTGCTACAATGATATATGTGCTTAGATTTCTAAATTTCTGTGTAAAAATATGTAACTGTTTATTCATGCTTTTAAGTGCTTTTGATTTTTAAAAATTTTTCTTAATATTCTGTAGGGACTTAAAGTTTAACATATCAATACTTGATGGAAAATACCTGTTCTGTGTTATGCCTAAAATGTTTGACATTCAGACAGATAGTGTGGTTAAACCCAACTTCATATGTTTAGGGTAATAATAAGCTTCTCTTCTGGAGGGCTAACAGAATAAACTGCCAGACCAAAAATCAGAGAGAAAGAAGGGCTGCAAGGACAGCCAACATTTTGGCCCTAGTTTTTCAAGGTTAGTGACGACTCAGGACATAGGAAAACGTACTATAACAACATGTAACTAACTCAGTTGTGTCCCAAATTTTCTGATCAAGGAGATTATGCAGCCACAGAGGAAAGTGATTCACAATGTAGAGTGTGCCTAGGGAGAGTCACATGGAGAGAAAACATTCTCTCAGGCTTTCACATACAGCAAATTGGTCAAGCAATGACTGTGACTCATTCAAATGGCTGACACTGACAAACGATCTGCAAACTGTGATGCAGGGATTTAAGATAAATCCTGAGGGGATTTGATGGACCTTAACAAATACAAAAGTTACATTTCTTGTTCTATAGATCTTGCTTTATCTTGGTCTTAATCTTCCATCAGAAAAGTATAAAAACAAAGTATAAAAAGTAAAGCCGTATTAATATGGTGACCTGTAAAAGGCTCAAGTCAACAACTTCTGACATTGCCAGTCTTACAGAAAATTCATTACTATTATGGACTTCTGAACTATAGTTGAAAATTTCCTGAATTCACGCACCTACAATATTTAAATGACAATGGAATGCCCTTCTCTTACAAAACTAAACAAAGAAAGGGGATACAAATGAAGGACAGTTTTGTATCTCTATATTCAAAATAGTTAAGATAGATAAACAGATACATTCCCTTAATTCAATGAATAGAAAGATTTGTTCTAATAATGTTTGTGTACAAGATATCATGTCTGCATCTTGTACAATGAATAGTCACTAAGACGACAATATGCAATACATTAATTACTGAAACTGTCCTACTAAATTGATTTGAAACTTCTTACTGCTATTTGTTTCTCAATAAAATTATTTTTTTTAAAGAAAGAAATATTTTCTCTCAATCTGTGAGGTACCTTGATGGTATTTTGATAAAGATTGCATTAAATTTGTGCAACACTTTTATAAGTAGGGATATTTTTACAATGTTGGTTCTTCCTTTCTAGGAGTAAGGAATATCATTCCTGTTTCTGAATTCGTCTTCCATCTCTTATTTTAGATGGTTGCAATTTTCTTTATTTTTTTCCTTCTTTGCTATATTGATTCTAAGTGTATCATTTCTTGATGCTATTTTGAAGGGTATTATTTCCCTAATTTTCTCTCTCTCAGTTTGCAGTATGTGTGGAGGAATGCTATTGGTTTTTGAGTGGTGTCCTTGTATTCTGTTATTTTAATAAGTTTAGTTATTTATTCTAGGAGCTTCTTTATGAATATTTCAGGTGTTCTAATTGGAGTAACATATCATATGCAAGTAATGTGAACTTCCTCTTTACACATTCGTTTTTCTTTTATTTCTCTCGCTTGTCTAATGGTTCTAGCTAATGATTCCACAACTGTACTGAATAGGGGTGAAGATAGAGGACATGGGTTTTTGCAATTTGTACCTATATAGTTGTCTGTTTATTTCTTCTGTGATTTTTTATTAAATTTTTTGAGAAACAAATAGCAATGAGACAGTTTCAAAACTGATAAGTAGGACAGTTTCAATAATGAATACATTGCATATTGTTGTCTTCGTAGTGGTTATTCATAGTACAAGATGCAGACATGATATCCTGCTCAAACACTATTAGTAAAAATTTTTCTTCTCATTGAATTAAGAGAAAGTAGCTGTATATCTATACTAACTTTTGTATATGTAGATACAAAATGATCCTTCATTTGTATCTCCTTTTAAATTTGTTTAGTTTTGTCAAAGATGGATATTCCATTGTCATTTAAATATTGTAGGTGTGTTAATTCAGCAAAATATTCAAATATAGTCCAGTAGTCCATAATATCTGTAGAAGTGGATATCTGTAGGACTGAGAATGTCAGAAGTGGGTTATCTGTAGGACTGACAAGGTCAGAAGTGCTTGACTTGAGCCTTTCACAGCTCAGCATATTAATATTTCTTCACATTTTATACCTCGATTTTATACTTTCTTGCTGGATGGTTAAGACCAAGAGAAAGAAGACCTATATAACAAGAAGTGTAACTTTTTTTTTCAGACCTGGGGATTGAACTCAGGCCCTTGTGCTTGCCATGGAAGTGCTTATTCCACTGAGCCATCTCCCCAGCCCCAAGAAGTGTAACTTTTTTATGTGAAATGGTCAGTCAAATCCTCTCAGGATTTACTCTGAAACCATGTTTTGCTCCTGTGAGAGTAAAGATTTTCAAAATAGCTATTAATGATCTTCTGAATTTATACCATACCTATAGCAATTTTCCCTTTTCACTTGTTTTTTCTTGAACTTGAATTTTTTTCTTTTCCCTTTAGGTAAGATTGGATAGGGGTTTATCAATTATATTTAATCTTTTAAAGAACCACTTTTCAGATTTGCTAATTCTTTTTATTTTCTTTCTTTGTCTCAAATGCATACATTTCTGCTGTAATCTTCATAATTTCTTCCTGTCTTTGGGTTTGGGGCTTGGTTTCCTCTTCTTTCACTAGAAGGTTGATGTGCAGTATTAGGGTATTCTTCTTTTCTAGCTCTGTTTTCCTAATATGTGAGTTCATTGCTCTATATTTCCCACTGGAAACTGCTTTAATGCATACAAAAAATTCTGATAGTTTGTTTTTTAATTTTCATTAGATTATAGGTATTGTTCAATTTGATAAAGTCCTGGAAAATGAATTTGCAACTATACTTAGAGGGCCTCATAACAAGTTGGTTTTGCATTATTTTCCAAAAGAAGATGTTTGTTTCTCAAATTTTAATGTTCAAAAACAAATATAGAGCAATGTGAGTTTGATAACTGAGGCATTACAAAGATATGTATGATATTATTCAACTTTTGTAGATGTATTTCTTCAAAAAAACAAACTTACTACTCAAGAAATATTTAATAGCTTGTTACAATGCCAATACACTACATAATTGCTTATAGATTGATTGATTTTTATAAGTAAGAACCACCAATACGGTAGCACCTGAAAAAAAATCATATTTACTACAAAAATCAAAAACCTTTGAGCTACAGTAAGCTATTTGAGTTTAAAATATAAAAAATCTGTATATGTTCATATATACAGGTATTAGATTAGTATGTAAATATGGGCACACATATCATGTACATGTATGAACATGGGTTTTGAAATAAATTTATTTTACTTGATAAATCTCATAGTTACCTGCATTTTCTGATTCGTCAGTAAAATATTAAACCATCTAGAGAATGTGAGACTTTAGTGTTCTCTATGAATTAGCAGTCATTTCAACTACAATTTTTTAGTCCAGTAGAAAAATTGGTCTCTAATGGGATTGTAGCTGCTGAATTTTTATTTCCTGGGTCATTTTTAGTTTTAAGAGGTCTTTCATTTCACGTTCATTAGCTCACCACTGTCTTTGATGTCTGAAAGTCTATCTTCTGATTCATTCAAGAGATTTTGCCATCTTTCAATGGAATTATTAATATCTTGATATCAATTTGAATGTGTTTCATGCATTCTAATTCTTTACTGTATTGTTCATTCAGTGTTTCCATCACTTTTTCAGTTTCCCCTACTTTTTTTAACTATGTCTTCTTTAGCTGTGCTGAGCAATTCTTTCAGAATTGTTGTTCTTTCTTTTTGGACTTGAGGGATTATTTCTGATCTTATTTTTTCTATAGCCTGATGACTTGTTTATTTACTTCTGTTGCTATCATTTCAGAGATTTCAGGTGTGTGATATCCAAGTTGTTGTGTGTGTTTGTCTCCTGAATTTGTTCTGAGTTGTCTAGAGGATGGAGATTGCCTTTTGCTCAAGTATTTTGGCATTTTTGAAGCTTCCAGTGATCACCCAGATAGAGCCCCGCAGGTTTCCCAGATTCTGCAAAAGTTCTTTAAATCCCAGAAATCTCTATGCCTGTTCTTTCTGCGCCCACAGATTCTAGCTGTACTTCATCCCACGAGCTACTCAAAGTCTTCCTCAGTCTTTAACAGTTTTGACAAACAGCAGGAGATGATCCACACCTGCACACTGCAGGTTGAAGAAGGTCACAGTGTTCCAGCATCCCCTAGGGTGCCCAGAATCCGCTGAAGTATTTAAATGGCACCAGGAAAGCTACATACCTACATGCATTTTGTGGTGCTTAATGTCTTTTCAGTTATTTTCCCATGCTCAAATGATGATATCACTTGATTTAGTCTACCTTTGCATGCTATGGGGTACTCCAATATGTCTTATCATAACACTCTTGAAGGATAAAAGATTAAAAATGTAGACCATGAAGCTTTTTCAAATACTCACAATAGGGCAGGATAAAATGGGGGCTGTTTACTTCACTCTCTATAGCTAAAGGCACAGTGTTCAGCCACACTGCCTCATTGTGGGATATCATCTGTGCAGAGAAGTTGGAATCTGAGCATCTTCACTGTAGGTTCTTCTTCTAGATGCTCATCACACAGAAGAAACTTCTAATTGTGTCTGGGCATTTGAAATTATGGATACTTTTTTAGATATGCAAATTTGTTAATCTTACGGAATTATTGATTTTTTCCTACCCAAAAAGCCCACTTCAAAATTCTTAAGCATACATTTAAGGACTCTGTTTGGAATGGCCAAGTTCCACCCATTCTCACTCACTGTTTTTGGTGTACACTTGAATGAGATTTCAGCAGACAAATGTGAGAGATCCTCAATAGGAAGTCCAATCAGGTACTTAACTGGACACTAGGCTCTTGGCAATGTTGGGGCTATTTGAAATATGGACAAGCCCATAGGATCTCTCTCTGTCTCTGTCTCTGTCTCTCTCTCTCTCTCTCTCTCTCTCTCTCTCTCTCTCTCTCTCTGTCTCTCTCTCTCTCTCTCTTCTCTTTCATCTTTTTTCAGATGTACTCACTGAAACCACATGTTAGTGCCCAATAAAGCTCCCTGGTATATATAAGAATTTCTACTCCTCACTATGGAACTTGGACAGGATGTCATATTATTTTCTCTTTCCATGACAATCGTTCACAGTTGGCACTCTAAGTTTAAATGATTCCTACCCTTATCACTCTAGGTTGAGATATGATTATGTTCTCTTTCTTGTGAAGCTGAGCAGGACAGACACACAGACTGACTGAAGTGCCCTTGGGTATTTTTTATTATTCAATGGCCATAACAGACTGCTTCCCTTCACCCTCTATTGGGTCTCACGGATGACTAGTAGGGTCCTCTGATCCCTAACTCAAGGGTACGCCAAAACATTTTTGAGGGTGTTTATTTTCATTGAGGAACCTGGATAGAAGTCCCAGCTACACAGGTTGTGCCCTAGCAGAAGGCTTAAATTGCCTGTGCAACCATGACTTATCAGGGGATCCAGATATAGATATAGATATAGAAATAGATAGATATAGATATAAATATAGATAGATATAGATATAGATATAGATATAGATATATTGTTGGTTGGTTGTTTTTTCGTGGAATTGGGTATTGAACTCAGGCCCTTGTGCTTGCCAGGGAAGCACTTACTCCACTGAGCCATCACACCAGACCCTGGATCAAGATATTTTTTTTCATGTTGGAACTGGAAGTGGAGTAACTCCTGAGAAAACGTAAGAAGCTTGAAGGCAATGCACAGCTTTAGTTACACTGGTAGATCTGGCAGGGATCTCTCCTAAAAAATGTTAGGTCCAGAAGGTTCAGGAAGGGATGTTTTTATCAGGTTGCACGCAGAAGTATGAAGAGATAGTGGCTTGTCAGTTGGGGATTAAATCTTATAATGTACATATTAGGGATGAGCTATGGATCATAGCAATCAGTTGTTTCTGGTTAATGGAAGCAACAAGAACTAGTAACTGGATCTGAAATAAACTGGAGATTTATATGGGCAATAGTAGCTTTTGGAAACTAAAGTATAATGGCTAGGGGGAATTTTCTGCTATTATAATAGCTCCCTCTCCCCCTTTGAAAGACAGATTGCACACATAAACTAAAGTGTCCTACTCTGCAGACTTTGTTGATAAATGTACAATGGAAGCAAATATTTTCCACCACAGTATAAAAGGTCAGTAACTTGCCCTGTCTTGCTGCATCTCACCTACTCTCCCTCTGAGTCTCAACAATATCAGAAGTTCCACACAAATGATGGGTGATTACTAGATGGAGGAAGATGTTACGCCAGCCTCACATGCTCACATGATCCTTCTACTCCTCACGATAATTTTCATGTACGCTTAAAACGCATAGCCCATCTGCTAGAGTCTCTTACTTGCTTTCCTTCCTGGAATAATTTCCTTAAGAATATTACAGTTGAGTGACCTGTCTGCCAGGTAGTTATAACCCAGGGTTTTCTGAAGCCCTCTCCTTAATTCACACAGAGACATGGTGCTTCTGCTAACTGGAAGAACTGACAGCTTCAGGACTGACAGCTTGTCTTCACACAGATGACATAGGCATGCAAGTTGAAATAGCTTTCAGTTAGTATTGATAACTTCACTGTTTAGAGTTGGTAGAGGCTCCTCTAATGAATTCAGAAAACCTTAGTCAATCACTGACTCTCACTTCACAGAATCTCTCAATTTTTCCTCCCTACAGTCATTCGAATAGATTATAGAATAATCTTTGTTAGACCATTTCTCCAAGATGTGTCTAAGCTTTTAAAAATGTAGTAGAATTTGGAGATTTCCTATCAGCTTAAATCCTCAGGTAAAGTAGAAAACAACAATTTACTTAGAATTATTTTACTAAACTAACAATATAACTACACAAAGACTTGTTCTCCCTCCTGTCAATTGTTTCTCTACGTTTTCTTTACTCCCAGGTAGCCTATAAGATGTACTGCATTTGAATTTGTGTAACCCTTATTCTGGGGAAAACCTTGAGGCCCAAGATGGATAAGGCAGACCTTAGATATCCCCTGATTTAACTATGCCTTCTTTCTGTGGGCCATGTTATCCATTTTATGAATACTACCAGTTGATTGATTCCTGCCTCCAGGATGGGTTTACTTTTTACGTTCACATTCAAATGAGCCTGTAAAATCTTTGTCACCCACAGATTCTCTTCTAACATTCTTTTAGCAAATGCCCAGGTGTCTGTACATATACTTCAGGCTCTGTAATTTACTAACACACTAATTTTGTAATCTGTGCAAATTATCTGGAATGATCTGAGAAGTGATATCAGTTTTTTCTTGTGTGCAGACAAAATCTTCCACTGAACACAGTCATGGCCACGTCATACTCATGTGTGGTCTGTGCTTTGAAGTCCCAAATGCCTCTATTCTGGAAAAATTACATATTAGCTTCAGTCCCGGTAACAGCTATAGCATATTCCTTGGGTTCCAGCTAATAGAGGGAGTTCATTTGTGGAATCTTATTAAGATGACAGAGTAGTGAAGGAGGGTTGGTCCACTTAGTTAGGCATAGTATGGAATGACTACAAAGTACCTGTGAGCTTTCAGTCATTGAGCCTGCTTCCACAATGAAAAATGAAACCTGGGACTCGCTCCTGTACTGTACCTTCAATGACAGTGTTGCCTAAACTCCATGCAGAAGACACTATCAGTTATTGAGTGCTTTGCTTATTTCCTAGCAGGATTCATAGTAAAGATGTCCACTGTACACCATAAAGGCACCTCACTGTATATGTACACATACATGTAAATTATTTGACTGCATGTGTGTGTTCGTGTGCACATGTATACGTGTGTAATATGTAAAATATTAGTATGTATCTATTTCATGACAAGAGTGGAGATTTTTTTGTGGTATTGAAGTGAGACAATTTAATACTCCTTGATGGTGAAATTATGGATTAATTTCTGTATTATCTGATAGGTTGTTATTTGTGCCTATTGCAGTGGCAAGGTTATTTCCACTTCAGATGGAAGATTAGGAAAAAAGAGATTTATTCATAAATCTAGCGACCAGACCCTTCTTGCTTACAGATCAAAAGGTCTGGCCTCTTTCTTTGTTTCATCTCTTCTTAAATACTTTCTTGTTTCCATGGTAACCATGATGGACTGCTGTGGTTGTTCACTCTAGAAGTCACCAACTTTTTCTTCTTTCTAATTGGTTTTAGTTTCTTTTATCTCTTTTTCTTCTTACAGCATCTTAACAAAGGTTAGGAATGGGTGCAGGCGTCACAACATCTTAAAAAGGGTAAACTGAAGAATAAACTAGAGCTTCTTTTGCTAGGATAAAATTAACCCAGAGAGCTGCCAATCACTATACTATGTAATAAATTAATCCATTGATTGAAGAAACATAGGGTGTGGCACTAAATGATGGATACCAAGAGGATGCACTCCTCAGCAGGACTTACATTGAGTAGTGAGATTTTCATGTTTATTTGTGAGTTTGTTCAAAGTCTAGGCAGGGGACAGGGAGGTGGCTCAATGGAATAAGTGCTTCCCTGGGAAGCACAAGGGCCTGAGTTCAATCTCCAGTTCCAAAAAGGAAAAAAAAATAAATCCTAGGAGCTTATTCTACTGAGCTCTCTCCCTGGCCCAAATTTCTGTTCAGGGATGTGAAAGCAGACGTTCTCCTGCCCTGATTCACTGTCCAAACTTACTTTTTTTTTTTTTTTTGGTGGAACCAGGGATTGAACTCAGGTCCTTGTGCTTGCCATGGAAGCACTTATTCCACTGATCCATCTCTATGGCCCTACTTTAAGCAGTGTGTCTGGAAAGTCAGTGCTCACATACTAAGGGAACCACTATGAGCCCTGCAAGGGTGGGTGAAACTAGAAAGCCTCAAAGGCTAAGACAAGGTCACAGACAAGGACATCAGGATCCAACCTTAATTAGATAAAGACTAGCCTCAGACTTCTCACTCCTGGGTGGATTAATTTAAATTCTTTAGGAAAACCTCGCAAGTTTCCACTATTCTTGAGCACTACCCTCACTTGATTTGACCACTAAATTACAGGCCACCCAGAGAAATTCTTGTTCTTAATCTTGAGAGAAACTCGAATTCTGTGAGTCTTTTGATCGTCCTGAGGCCCTAAAATCTTTTCATTTTCGTCTTTTTGCTTAGTCTCTGCTGTACACTCATTTGGAAGGATATTATAAACCTAGTAACAAAACACTTTGTGAGCTGGAATGAAATAAATGATTCATTCATCTTATGTGTGATTTTGAAGAAAGGAATGATAAGATCTTCTTGTTCAGCATCTGTTTTTCTTTTCTATTCAGATGACTTCTCAATATAATGTTTCCTTTACGGTTATGGTTCTTTACAACTTCTAGCCATTAGTGGTATGAATCTGGGTAAAATAAACGTCACTAAAATGTTCATGTGATCTACATTGCTAAATTGATTCCTCAGTGAGCTGTGCTATGACTTCAATAATTTCTCATAAAAATTATGAGCAATATTCTTTCTCTCTCATGTTATTCAAAATTTCCTTTTGAATTTTGTTTATGGGTGTATTTCTGATCATTCATTACATGATGGTGAAACTCAGTATTCTGAATATTTGCAGAGAGTTACATGTTGGTTCTCTGGGCTTCTCAGAGTATCATAGAATTATAGGAAACACTGGTATTTTCCTTTGAGGACCCTACATGTCAGACCTCAGTATTACCTGCTGTCATTTATCTGAGTTCTCATTATCCTAACTCTTTATTTCTTCATGGGATTAAAGAGCCTTTCCTGGATATACAACTACCTCATAGGAGAGAGTAACAGGAAAGGTATAATTGTGATTAGTAATTAGTAACTGGAAAAAAAATTCAAGGCAGGCTTGAGTCCCCCAAAGACTGCACTGTGATGAGGAGAGTAGGATGATATTTGTTCTCTGTGGGGAGAAGTGATCACAGACTCATAAACTTATATATGAGATTTCTTCAGTTTTTCTACAAACATACTGGATGTCAGAGAAACTCCACATCAGTAAGATTCCTGGTAAGTGGATGGAGGCAGGTGAGTGTGTTTTGTATCATTATCAGTGTCATAGTATGAACACTGAGGAGTTGGGTCAGCAGTCTTGGTAGTTAAGTATAACCAGAATATTTATTAGGGGTTTGAGATGGACTGAGTTCTAAGGACATGTTGGAGGGTGGTAGAAGTTCTGAAGCATGAGATGACCTCATTAATATAAGTGAGACTCACTTTGTTTAATAATGAATAGCTGTGTTACACAGTGAAAAATGAACTTGAATTTTAAGAACTTGATCTTGACACTCAAGGTTCTGTTTGGACTCAGATTAAATTTTCCAAATCATTTTGAATCTACTCACAGTACACATAAGCTTGCAATAAAAATTGTTGTAGTCAGGAGTTCCTCCTGCTTTGTCTTCTAGGAGATATAGTGTTTTGGTTTTAATGTTTAGATCTTTAATCCATTTTGACTTTAGTTTAGTGCATGGTGGTAGACCAGGGACAAGTTTTAGATTTCATCATGTAGTGAGTCATTTTTTATTATTAATTTTATTGAGAAGCCAATAGCAATGCAACAGTTTCAAACCAGCTTAGTAGGGCAGTTGAAATAATTAATACATTGCATATTGTTGTCCTCATAGTAGTTATTCATAGTATAAGATGCAGACATGATATCCTGCTTAACACTATTAGTACAAATCTTTTTTTAAACAATTTTTTGAGAAACTAATAGCAATGACACAGTTTCAAAACAGATTAGTAGGATAGTTATAATAATTAATGCATTGTATTTTGTTGTCTTAGTGGTTGTTCATTGTACAAGATGCAGACATGTTATCCTCTCCAAAAATACTTTAGAACAAATCTTTCTATTCAATGAATTAAGTGAATGTAGCTGTATATCTGTCCTAACTATTTTGAATACTCAGATACAAAATGGGCCTTCATTTGTACCCCTTTGCTTGTTTAGTTTTACAAATCTTTCTTCTCATTGAATTAATAGATATTTTATCTGGGTCCTAGCTATTTTGTGTATACAGATACAGAATGATCCTTCATTCATATCCCCTTTTCTGTTTAGTTTTGTCAGAGATGGATATTTCATTGCCATTTAAATGTTGTAGGTGTGGAAGTTCAGCCAAACAATGCAATATAATCCAGTACTACTGGTGGGTTACCTGTCCGATTGGCAATGTAGGAAATTGTTGATTTGAGCCTTTTACAGCTCAGCATATTAATATGGCTTTACTTTTTATACCTCGTTTTTATACTTTTCTGCTGGATGCTTAAGACAAAGATAAAAGAAGAACTATTTAACAGGAAGTGTAACCTTTGCATTGGACAAGGTCAGTCAAATCCCCTCGGGATATACCCTGAAACACTGTACCGCAGTTTGTAGATCCTTTGCTAGCTCTGAAGAATGATTAACTCAAAGCTTTCATATGTAAGTGGATGCCACTTAAAGATGTACTGATAAGTGAAATAAACCAGACCCACATGTATAAATATTGTAGTCTCCCGAGTATAAAAACTCAAAAGAAGAAATAAAGATATAAAGTTTTAAAACAATTAAAAGGAAAGCAAAGACTTTAAGAATTAAATAACAAAAAAGGGCAAGGAGAAAAGCTAGGAAACATGACAGGGGCAACAGCATACATTTATATTCAAAGGTAGTTAAGGCAATGATCCTGAGAATCAGTAGGTTTTTGAAACTAGCACTTAATTGGTAGGATTCTCACGCTGACTAACTACATATGATGATTCCTGTGAACTAAGCAACTGCATTGAAGATAGCAGTGTGTAATACTAGGGCAATGCTTGGAATGCCTGTCATTCTGGTCTTCTAAATACATACTGCTTCTAATGAAATAGACAGCCAGTTTTACCAGGTTCGTTTCATAAATTTCTTTCAGTGATGTTTGGTCCCGTTTTCGAAGATAAAATGGCTGATTGTGTTTGTAGTTGCTTCTACACCTTTTGATCTATTCCACTGATCCTCAGCTCTATTTTTTTACCAATACCACGCTGATTTTATCATAATAGCCATGCAGTATAATTTCAAGTCAAGAATTGTAGTGTTTCTTGCCTTGTCTTTGTTGCCCTGGATTACCTTTGGTATTCTAGGTCTTTTCAGGTTCTAAATAAATTGTCAGATACAAAAGTTACAGTTTTTATTATATAGGTCTCGATTTATCTTGATCTTAACCATCCAGCAGAAAACTATAAATATGAAGCATAAAAAGTAAAGTCATATTAATATGATGAGCTGTAAAAGGTTCAAGTCAACAACCCCTGACATTGACAGTTCTACTGATTATCCACTACTATTATGGACTACTGGATTATATTTTATTATTTTGCTGAATTCGCACATCTACAGTATTTGAACGACAATAGATTACCCATTTCTGACAAAGCTAAACAAAAAATGGAGATATAAATGAAGGACCATTTTGTGGAGGAAAGAATATTTATCTATATATACAAAATAGGAAAAATATACAGCTACTTTCTTTTAATTCAATGAGAAGAAAGATTTGTACAGATAATGTTTAGAAAAGATATGTCTGCATCTTGTCCTATGAATAACCACTAAGAAGATAATATGCAATGTATTAATTTTGTAACTGTCCTACGAACTCGTTTTGAAACTGCATCATTTCTACTTCTTTCTCAATAAAATTAATTTAAAAAATAAACATTTCTCTAGTAAGGATAGAAGTGTAGCATCTGAATCTCAGCAGTAGGACTCACTTTTATTCTTCCTACTAGACACATGAAGGACGAAATGTGTAGAGTGAAGAGAGTGTGTGTTTCTACTGAAACCATGTGCCTGAAGATAGGGAGAGTTCCCTTTTGACTCTGGTAGTTAGGCGTCCAGCACTCTTAAGTTTCGGAAATCTATGATGTGGAAATGTATTTATGAACATAATAAATAGTGCGCTGCATTACATTTATTTATACAATATACATTTACAACTTTACACATTCCATTTTACATATATGTGTGCAGCAATATTACTTTCAAATCATTTTCGTCACTTCATTAAGATTTTTAAGTATGGTACCTATATGTTTGAAATTTCATGTTAATTTTTTTGTTTGAATATATTATTATGTGTTTGTATTTAAGAAAACATGGTCTATGGGACTGCATAATAGAATCAGATAATTATAATTGAACTTTCACCTGACTTAAGACTGAGTGAGCTTTTCTTTTCTTTTGTCATCCTAATAAAAGTAAGCTTACATGCAGAGATATGTGGAATGAAACTACAAACTGTACTGCTAAATTTTATATTCACTTCCGAAGTTTCCCAATATTGAAAATGATTTGTACAACAAATATTTTCGCATTAATCATTTTAGCTGTCCTACTAACCTGTTTTGAAACTGTTTCATTAGTTTTTTTCTCATTAAAATAAATAAAAAATGAAATAACTATAACAAAATATTTCCCATTATAAACAAAAGAGAAGAACTTAAAAATAGGACTGGCAGTGAGGTTAAATGTAATGTAATTTGCTACTGCCAGCTTCACGTCCCAAGATACACATAAGGTGGGAATTAGACGTCACCATATTATCCCCTTAAGAAAATATACTTATCTTCACAATCAAAGTAATTAGATTTCTTGACTCATAGACTTGTAAGAATAGGATATGTGCCACGAATTCCTCAATATGCAGTTTCCAACTATTAACACCCTCTCAGTTGCTAACTTTAATGTTGAAAAAAGTCTTGTTAAAATTACATGATCAGAGAAATAACTATAAATGTAAACTAACAGGTTGAGAACTGAACTTCACTTTGTATTGATACTACAAGCCAATCTACACGTTTCAATGCAGGAGTTTCTGGCATGAAGACTAAGCTCACACACTGGATCTGGCTCAATGACCTCCAGAGATTTGGCAATGGCAACGGTCTACATCTCTCAGACTGTCATTGGAATACTGGGGAATTTCTCTCTTCTTTGCCACTATATGTGCCTTCATTTCACTAAACACCAATTAAAGTCCACAGATCTGATTCTCCTACACTTGGCTATGGGAAACTCCTTAGTCATTCTGTTTAGAGGAGTTCCTGAAACAATGGCAACATTGGGCTGGAGAGATTTCCTCAATGACCTTGGATGCAAACTTGTTTTCTATGTTCACAGAGTAGGCAGAGGTGTGTCCATTGGCAGCACCTGTCTCTTGAGTGTTTTCCAAGTGGTCACAATCAGTCCTGTAAACACCAGGTGTGCAAAGCTTAAGTATGTTAGCATCTTTAGCATCCTCTGTTGGGCTTTCCATGCTCTGTTAAGTGTAGTTGCTCTTATGTATATTACTGACAAATGGTACAATAAAAACATCACATACACAAAAGAGTTTGGATACTGTTGTCGTGTTTCCCATGAAAAATCTATGAAATTCTTGATTGCAGCCCTGCTGTTCCTCCCTGATGCATTGTGTGTAGGGCTCATGATATGCACAAGCAGCTGCATGGTTTCCATGCTGTACAGGCACAAGCTTAGAATGAAATCTGTGCGCAAGACCAACAGCACACAAGGATCCTCTCCTGAAATGAGGGCCACCAAAACTATCATTCTCCTAGTTAGCACCTTTGTCTATTTTTATTCCATTTCTTCCACTTTCCATGTTATTTTCCCTTTCTATGAAAATCCTAGCAGGTTCCTCCTGAATGTCGCAGCAGTAGTCAATGCAGGTTACCCGACTGTCAGCCCTTTTCTCCTCCTGAAGCACTACCCAAACATATCCAGTTTCTGTTACTCTGTAAGAAATCCAAAAAGTGTAACACTATGAGAATCATAGACATTTCTTAATCTCATGAGGAGCGTGTATTTTTTAATGTTTTTGAAACGTTTTGTTGTATTTCAGCTTACTCTCTGAAAGCATCATAAAAACAACAATGAAACCATTCCAATCTGAAAGAATTATGATGAAAATTAATGGTTGGTGACCAATAATGACGAGGAAAACATAAAACATTAATATGAAAAATGTTATGTAATGATTCTGTAAATAAGCATTATAATATGTATTGATAGAATTCTTTTATTTCCAATACTTTATTGCATGGATCTTCTTTTCTTTTGTTAAATAATGGCTCCTTAGTCTACAGCAGCAGTATTTTGTGTTTATTATAAAGCATGTCAGCTAATATATTTAATTTTTTGATCAGCAATTAATTAAGAACTTTTTTCTCTTCCAGAAGTGTATAAAATAGAGTTCGATCCAAAACCATATTGCAGCAAAATCAATGACTTATTTAATCTTGGTGATCAAACTATGGTATTCATCAGATTTTCTCACAAATTAGAAAAACTTTCAGATTTAGTCTCTTAAAAGGATAAGATACAGTAAAATTATACATCATTTAACAAACTACCCTAAAACGTATACAGTTTTTAGAAGAACATTGTCTCTTTGTTTTTCTACATATATATTTTAGAATTGGAGTTTTATTAGAGTTTGAGTCCCATATCGAAATAAAAATTATTTATAAAATATTTGGATATCATCTTTTACCTTATGTCCCTTCTTTTGCTGTCCTAAGTGAGTCAGAATGTCGTAGCTTCTCTTCTCAGTCATCTTTTTCCTCATCCAAACTACTCTGGTTCATTTTGGAGTTTAAATGCTCAGGAGGCGTATTATGATCACAATATCAATGGATACCAAAAAATATTTTTAAAAACGTGATTTCTGTTTGGCTAAAAATACCTAAATGTTTCTTAGGTTTCATGTTAGTTTTATTCTAGACTACCAATTTTGGTTATAAAACAAAGAGCCTTGGTCCTGGACTGATAGCTCTGCATTCCAGACACCTACCTGCCAGCACAAGGACCCTGGTTTAATCCCAGACAGTGCACATGGGGCCAGCCCCAGAACCCCGGACATATCATGAAGGTCACCAAAACTGGGTGTGGTAGTGCATGCCTGTAATCTCAGGCTGGGAAGGTTTAGGCAGAAGAATGACTACTACTCTGAGCTGTGTAATGAGACGCTGTACCTAGGAAAAAAGGAAAGAATTTAGAAGAGTTTTCCAAAGTCTTTAGGGGTTGAGGGAGACAGCTCAGTGGAATAAGTTATTTCCTGGCAAATGCAAGATCTGTAATAGACCCCTTGTACCAGCCAAAAAAGAAGAAGAAAGAAGAAGAAGAAGAAGAAGAAGAAGAAGAAGAAGAAGAAGAAGAAGAAGAAGAAGAAGAAGAAGAAGAAGAAGAAGAAAGAAAAGAAAAAGAAAAGGCTTGAATTGCGATGACCATCTTTATCTGTCTCTCTGTCTGTGTCTGTGTCTGTCTCTGTCTCTCTCTAGCTCTGTGTGTGTGTGTGTGTGTGTATCTGTCTGTCTGTCTCTGTGTCTCTGTCTCTGTCTCTCTCTCTTTCTCTCTCTCTCTCTCTCTCTCTCTCTCTCTCTCTCTCTCTCTGTCTGGCAAAGAACAGATAATATTTTAGCCCTATACATAAAATTCTTCTGAGACAGAGTTAATGCAGATTTACTTAAACTCCATGCCATGCTAAAAGACTGTGTCCTCATGTGAGCTTCTTATCTGTAGCAAAATCAGTGAATGAAGCTCATTCTGGTCTCTTTCATCATCCCTGTACATTTTGATGAGAGGAACAGACTATAAAAATATATTACACAGGAGTGCCCTTACCACAAGAATTGAAATACTAAGTGAAGCATTTCTTAACCATTGGATGAGTTCAATGTTTTTTGTGAGGATCTTTGAAACCGGGAGGCTACTGTTTTGCATTTCAATAATATGCAGTTTAAGACTCTTCTCATTTCATTGCATTCTTCATGAAGCTGATAGATTGAAGAAGCAAAAATACATTTCTACAAATCTAAAGAAAAGTACTCATCCTGAACTTTAAGAGTGAGGAAAAGACTTCCAAGCAGTAAAGAGAAAATTCTGCTCCAATCAGTGCTTGAAGTTGCAATGAGAGCCTCTCACAATTAAGTCTGTAAATAAAGTTGTATGAGAGATAGAGGGCTGAAGGAGTCTATTTGAATGAAACTTGAGTTTATGCTTAACCCTACCTAGAAAAGCGGAGGTAAAGAAGTACGATACTGACAAACTGTTTAGGGTTAAGTAATGACCTCTAATGTTCAGGTCCAAGTTCCAGGATCCAGGAACCTGATAGAAACTGGAAATAAATATGCCTAACTAGAGCTCTGCTAATTCAAATGAGTCACTGTCTGTGCACTGCTGAATTATCCGTTTGCCTTCAGATGTCTTGCTGAACAGTTGGGAAACAGTTAGGGTTTTGGGTGAAGAAAAAATCCAGGCATGTCCAGGGCTTTGAGAGTAGTCATCTGTTATGCTGAGGTTACTCATTGAGGAGGTTTGCTTTGCACTTTGTGGTTTTTTGCACTCCTAAGAGTGTAAATACCTCAAAAAATATATTTGGATTCTGTTGCCATGATTATACCTCACAGGATATTCCATTTTCAACTTTTTGTATTAATCCTGACCACATACTGCCATGCCATCACACTTAGTTTCTTCTCCAGGCCACATTCCCTCATAGCTCCCACTGTGGGCATCTCACGTGAGCATACTATTGTTCATCCCTGTGCTGAAAACACTTAGCATCCTTCCCAGCAGGCCCTTGTGCTCCTTGCTTGCTGCATGCTGTAGTCAAGGTTTGCAAATGAAACAAGTTGACACGGAACACATAATTTACAGATTTATTTTACAATAGTCGTGCAAAAGTCATAAACAAAGTCACAAAATCAGTCCACACAGTATCCTTCTAAAGAATCCAGCTGAGGGTCTGGGAATTATGACAATATCCTGCAGTATTCAAGCAAAGACCTAGAGCCTGTCAAATTGCCATTCATGAGTCCACCTGGAGACCCAGAGCCCATGACAATGTGGCACTCAAATCTGTTTCATGGATCCGTGCTGGGAAACCCCAAAGATCAGCAGTGGAAGCTAGAAAGTCTATGATACTGTGATGAAGGATCTGGGCTACTGGGCTAAAGATCTGCACTGGAGCCAGGAATTAAGACTCCAATTAAAGTTCTCCTTCCAAGTGTACCACAACAATCCTCAGTGCCAAGATGCCAAGGTCTTCCTCTGATGAGAATATTTCAGTTTATATAAAAAGACAGCGTAAAAACTTATGCATGATATTAACCAATACACCCATATTCTCCTCTAGAGTCAAGAAGTAATGCTCAAAGTAAGGGCCAGAGCTACCCCAAAGTGAACCATATCCATTATCAGTGAAAAGTTCAAAAGGTGTTTCAACAATGAAAACAGCCACATTCATATCAGAAAAGCAGCATGAAAGTCTCTAAGGAGAGTCAACAGCTTCTCTCTTTTCCTCCTAGTATCATTTATGTTTTGTTGACTGCAGTCCTCAGGTGAGCCCTGACTACGCACCAGCATGCTCAGTCAGTTCAGCTGAGTGCTAAATGGAGCACTACTTGTCAATCCAACACAACACATTTTGGGGTAACAACTAGAATATTTCAAAATTGAAATTAGAAATGACTAATGAGAACGTATTTTTTAAAACATTTTTAGTTTTTAGGGAAATGAAAAATCAAAGTAAAGTATGTTCCATTACAAACTGTACAAAGAAAGTGAGAAGAAAATAAAACACATTACGTATTTGTGAGGAGATGGAGAAGAAAGACCCCTTCCATGTAGCTCTTAGGAACATAAGAGAGTACATTCCTTCAAGTCACTATGGTTGTTCCTAAAAACTCTTGAAGGTCCCACATACATGCTTGGCCTGGGCTCCAGTTGCAAAGGGATACAGAGAGAGTTTGGATGGCTATACAGCTACTTTCTCTTAGTTCATTGGTGAAAATATTTATACTAATGTTGTTTAGACAAGATGTCATGTCTGCATTTTGTCTTCTGAATAACTACTATGAAGAAAACAATATGTAATGGCTTAATTATTGTAACCATCCTACTAACCTGTTTTGAAACTGTTTCATTGCTATTTTATCTTTTTCTCATTAAAATGAATAATAAAATGAAAAAATAAGAATTATAAAACATACAGATCATTTGCTTATAATACATGCACAGTGTTGTAGAACAGTCACTCATATCTCATTCTGAAATATCTTCATCCTCCAAAGTAAACACCATACAATTAAACAGCCATTCTTCGTACTTCTCCATCCAGGATCAGGCAACAATCACTGAGCTTTCTATCCGTATGAATGTACCTATTCTGGATATTTAATAAAAATAAAATCATATAATAATTTTAAAAATCTTGTACGAAAGCTACCATTTGACCTACCTATAGCACTTCTTTCCACAGGCTAATGCAAAATCTTCACACTTTAGAAACATGTGCACTACACATAGTAATTACTGCGCTAGTAATAACAGGCATGACAAACTCTGAGGAGGTTTCATTCAAGATGTGCATGGATAAAGCAATATAGTCCCTGTTCATAACGTTTAGGCATGTAGAGACTCCTGAGAAGGGAATCCTACACATCACTTGTACGAATGGAACATACTAGAGCTGTGGTGGAAAATAGTATGTGGTTCCTCACAAAAATGGATCTCTGATATACTATATCAAAACTGTTTTCTGACATTACATATAAACTGAATGAAATCATGATATATACACTCCTCAGATGCTTGCATCATTGTTCACAACAGCCAAGTCACATATTCTAATGAAACATCCACCAACAGGTGAATAATAAAGCTAATGGGTTCGTTGCTCAGCTTTAAGAAATGAAGACTTTTCATTTGGACAACATGAATGGATGTGGAAGGTATTAAAAGTGACACAGATTAGGCCCATCATGGCAGAAACAGCGTGATCCCAATATATGGACTGCTCACATTTAAAATCATGGAAAGAAACAGCAGAACAATGATTGTCAATTCTCAAGCAGGGTGTCATGAGCAGTGGGGTATGTCAAAAACCACATTTGATTTAGCGGGAGGAAGTTTAACAGATATAATGAGCAACATAATAAGGATTCAGGGGCTGGGGATATGGATCCGTGGAATAAGCGCTTCCCTGGCAAGCGCAAGGGCCTGAGTTCAATTCCCAATTCCACCAATCAATCAATCAATAAATAAATAAGGATTCAACTGCAATGTACTGTAAGCATTTATATGATGGAAAAGAAAGGAACTGTTTCATATGTGAATTGGCACATTATAGCCTCCCTACAACATGTGCAGGATACAAACTAAGCGGTGTACAAAATCAATATGCATGTTTTACTGTGACTGTCTCATCTGTCAGATGTCAATATTTTCTTCTTTTATAAATTGTAAGATTTTAATTTATTGTTAATATTCTTAAATATATGGATTACACGTTAAGCACAAAATACACAATGCTATATTTACCTTCATTGTCTTGCACCATGTGAAAATCTGTCTGTATGTATTGTAGCAAAGGAAGAACTTTTCCAAAACACAATTGGGGCTTCTAATTGTTCCTGGGAATTTGGAAGTGGAAAGAAAATTTTTTTCTTAAAAATTAATCACAATTACTCAATGGTTCAATGCCATTTAAACTTCGTACTAATTGCACTTTTGTAGATGATGCAACGTAACGGTCATATTTTGTGGTGAAGGTGACATGATAATCACATTTCTGTGGAGAGCTGAGATCATATGACCATGGCTTGTATCTCAAATTCAGACTGCATGACTCCTACACATGCAGGGGATATCAAGACCATCAGCAGAGCATAGTGCTCTGGAAGCAGGAAGGAGCTGGGTGGAAATGTTCTATTCCAATTTGTGAAAAATGAGTGTATGAGGGCTTGAGCTACCTCACAGTCTATTTCTCAGTAAGTCATCATGTATAGAAATAGGGCTTGTTTGTGGTCACAAAGCCATGCAAGAAGAAAGGTTAACACATATGAGGCATGCTTTGATCTTGTGGCAAGACCCTGGGGCTCTGAGATCCAACACTAGCCTTAAGGGTTACTCGCTTATGTTCATAGAACCAGCCCTACAGGAACTTTGATAGTTTGTTCCAAGCAGAAATGAAATCTATTCTGTAGTAAGTGTAAGCCTGCAGTTTAAAAATGAACTCAGTAACTTCTGCTTGTGATGTAGCTGCTTTTGCCACTGAGCTATTTCCCTAGTTATATCTTCACTTTGGAACTTCATTGTATTGCAAATTGCAATAAAATGCAACATTTTACATTAATTGACATCAGTGTATTTTCACTGACTGGGGCTGGTTTATCTAAGAGAATTGGGTCCTGTAGTAATGGAAAGGGGAGATGAGAAATGCTTACTGCTTCAGTCGAGGGTATAAGTGAGGTTTATTCATGCCACTGGGATTATTGGTTCTACCACAGACCACCTTTCTCCTGCCACATATGAATTACTACATAGTTGAGTAAATGTATTGTGAAATCTAAGATGAGAGACAAAGGAGTCTTTCAGTGCCAAGGGAACAGTTGCAGCTAAACAATGTGAAACTTTATTTAGGACATATCAGCCCTAAATTACTTGTGCTGGTAGAATGTATTAAGGATTTAAACTAACATTGTAACTGTAAATAGTAGTTCCTTGCAAGGTACTTATTGGTAGAATTATGGGAACATTTGGATTAGGTCTTTCTTTATGTAGTGGGGATTGGTTCAAATTTTATTTTATTTTTTTTAAATTTTATTTATTTATTTATTTGAGAGAG
>NW_004524782.1:3949143-3958040 GCF_000260255.1 Octodon degus
CATGTGGTGCTGGGGGATTGAACCGCGGTCCCTGATGCTTTTGCTAAGCTTGTTCTAAGTAGGTGCTTTAGACCACTGAGCCATCTCTCCAGCCCCTCAAATTTTATTTTAAAGTACAGTGTTGTATGTTCCTGCATTTCCAGGGTATCCGAAGCAATTTCAGTTTAATATTGCTGGTAACAATTATTAAAACTATTCTGGCTTAAAAGCAAGATAAAGCGATGCACATCAGCATCTCTTCCAATACTGAAGACAATATAGCACAAAATAAATATCTAAAACTGCATGTCTTCTGCCATCCAGTGTGTGTTTCAGCTCTTTAATGGACTAACAGTTGGCATTTAACCAAAAGAAAGATGAATTTTGATTCCACATTCTGACCCTTTATGTGGAGGTAAAATCTAGTCCTGATTATAAGGTAGAGCTTCCTCCCTCCCCCAGGGGAGGTATTTGAGGCAGGACTTTACTGTTTCATTTAGGATGTAGTTTAGCTCACCATGTAGACTAAGCTGTCCTCAAGCTCATTAGATTCTGTCTTCATCAGCCTCCTGAGCCCTGGAAATACCCGCTATAGCCCATACCCTGCTTAAGGTCATTTAACTGTGTGTAATCTGAAGTCAGATTTCAGAACATGATGCCCCAACTTTGAATGTCATCTCTCTGCATATTATACACAGGACAGCACCGGCTATCATATTGGCATTCATATTTTTTCATTCATTCACATGTTTGGAACAACACATATTGGGAATGTTTAGAGTCTCTGCTTGCGGAAAATAAAGCAGGGATCAAACATATTTGAAGAAAATCAGTTTTTCCCTTGTCATAGGGACTTGAAGATGTCACTTGACCTTTGTTCAGAAAATGGGGAAGGGGAGAATTTCCTTGGTCTGAGATTCTTAGAATATGGATAAGAAAGAGTAAAGTTAGAGAGGAAACAGCTGTTGCTTACATGGATATGCTGCTATCAAGCTTGCTTTTTGCTTTATTTTATATTGGGGAAGCAGAGTTAACCTGGGAGGTGTCATTTGAAAGGAGTGACACAAATGATACTTGTTTTGAATGCATATACCTCTGTGATCATAGAGTTAGGAATACTGTTGAGTGGGCAGTATGAAGAGATTGGCTGACTCCACACTACCATGGGTCAGGTATCTCTATAGTTTAAACGTGTATACCTCCATATATTTGGTGAGAAGTTAGAGACAATGAAAGCATAACCAAAATCAAAGTTATCTGAATCTGAAAATGAGACCTATTCTTAATCTGAATGGAAGAAATACTTAGCCATTTTCATAGAGGGAAGATGCTTCAACTTTTGGGGTAGAGATCAAGAAATATATCATGTAGGGTGTGTGTGTTTTCTGTCTTCATATTTCCTCTTAAGGAAACTTCTTGTAAGTTACAGTCTCATTGCCAATGCTCACTACTGTATTCTGATTCCTCCAACTGTATAAATCCATTACCTCATGGACATCTGCTGTCTTTTCCTGGTCTTCAGACTGGGATCTGATCAAAAGTTGGAATTAGCATACAATTGCTCCAAATGAGTCTTTGCAGTAGCATGAAAATCAGTGCCATATTTATCCCTATTATTACCATGAGATACCACATGAATCTTCTTTGATGTGCTTATAAGATGGGGAAATAAAATATATTTCCTTTTTAAAAAATAATCTTATTAACAGAAGACCCAATGATATTATGGGCTTCTGTACTCTTTTAGAATATTTTGCTGAGTTTACACACCTATAATATTCAACAACGGAACTTAAAAAAAAATTGGGGTATAACTATGAATGTCCATTTTGTATCTGTGTATTCAAAGTGGTTGGGATAGATATATAGTTGCATTCTCTTAATGAATAGAATGATTTTTTCTAATGGTGTTTGTAAGTAGGATCACAAGTCTGCATCTTGTACAGCAATTAACCACTGAGAAGAATGTATGCAGTGTATTATTTGTTGAAACTGTACTTTCGATTTGATTTGAAACTGTCTCATTGCTATATGTTTATCAATAAAACTTTGAAAAGAAAAAAAAAGTAAAGCCCTATTAATAAGCTGAGCTATAAAAGGCTTAAGTCAAAAACTTCTGACATTTCCTGACCAATGGATAACCCACTACCATTATGGACTACTGGATTATGTTGGATTATTTTACTGAGTTCATGACTCTGCAATACTTAAATGGCAATGGAATACTCACCTTTGAAAAAACTAAACAAAAAAGGGGTATAGAATTGAAGAACCATTTTATAATGAAAAAAATATATCTCTATCTATCTATCTATCTATCTATCTACCTATCTATATTTGTTTGTATATACAATATAGGATAAATATACAGATACTTTCTCTTAATTCAATGAGAAGAAATAATTGTACTAATAGTGTTTGGAAAGAATATCGTGGTAAAATCTTGTGCTATGAATAGCCACTAAGAATACAACAATATGCAATGTATTAATTATTGAAAGTGTTTTACTAACTTATATGGAAATTATCCCATTGCTACTTATTCTCAATAAAAATAACAAAAAAGAAATAATAAAAAAGAAAAAAAATAATCTTATTGCCAAAAAAAGAAATGAATAGCAATGACATAGCTTGAAAACCGATTACTAGCAGTTTCAATAATTAATACATTGCTTATTGTTGTCTTAGTGCTTACTCATTTTACTAGATGCCGACATGATATCCTGTCCACAAACATTATTAGAACAAATCTCTCTGTTCACTGAATTAAGAGAATGCAGTTGTATATCTATACTATTTTGAATATACATATACAAAGTGGTTATTCATTTGTATCCCCCTTTTTGTTTACTTTTGTCATATTTTTATGACAAAAAGGCCAACATTTTGGCCCTAGCCCTTCAAGGTCAGTGAAGACTCAAGAAATAGGAGAACCTGTACTGTGACATCGTGTAACTCAGTTGTGTCCCAAATTTTCTGAGCAAGGAGATTATGGAGACACAGAAGAAAGTTATCAACGATGGAGAGTGCGCTGAAGGGGAGTCACATGGAGAGAAAACATTTTCTCAGGCTTTCACAGACAGCAAATTGGTCAAGCAATGGTCATGACTCGTCCATATGGCTGACACTGACAAAGGATCAACAAACTGTGGTGCAGGGTTTCAGGATAAATGCTGAAGGGATTTGACTTACCTTATCCGATACCAAAGTCACATTTCTTGCTATATAGGATGACTCATACACATGGCTTACACTGACAAAGGATCTATAAACTGTGGTAGAGGGTTTCAGAATAAATCCTGAGGGGATTTGACTTACCTTATTTGATAGAAAAGTCACACTTCTTGTTTTAAAGAGCTTGCTTTATCTTGATCTTAACCATCCACCAGAAAAGTATACAAACAAGTTATATAAAGTAAAGCCATACTGGGGTAGGGGAGATAGCTCAGTGGAAGAATCTTTTCCCTGGGAAGTGCAAGGTCCTGAGTTCAATCCCTGGTTCTGCAAAAAAAGAAACAAAGAAACGCCATATTTACATGCTGAGCTTTAAAAATCTCAAGTCAACAACTGACATTGCCAGTCTTATGGAAAACCCACTACTATTATGGACTCCTGGACTATATTGGAATACTTTACTGATTTCACACACCTACAGGACAAGGATGTCCTCTATCACCACTCCTATTCACTATAGTTCCACAAACATTAGCGAGAGCCATTAGACAAGAGAGAGAAATAAAAGAAATAAGAATAGGTAAAGAAGTATAATTATCATTATTTGCAGATGACATGATACTTTACATAGAAGACCCAAAAAACTCCACCAAGAAGCTAATAGAATTGATACACAAATTGAGTAGCATAGCAGGATACAAAGTCAATACCCAAAAGTCAATAGCACTCCTCTACACAGATAACACTACACAAACACAGTGAGATGGAAATTAGAGAAACAATACCTTTTACAATAGCATGGTAGAAAATGAAATATCTTGAAATTAATCTTACTAAAGAAATCAAATATATTTTAAGGAAAATTACAGTAGTCTGAAAAGAGAGATCATAGAGGATTTCAGAAAATGGAAAGATATTGCCTGCTCCTGTATAGGAAGAACCAACATTGTGAAGATGGCCGTACTCCCAAAATTGCTGTACAGATTTATTTTCATGACATAATTTACCTATATAAAAACCTTTATGATATTCTGCAGAAACTATCTTGTAGAACTGATCTTTCTCCCTTTCAGTCAACACCTCCTGTGCCCCAACTTATCTGGTTTCAAAACCTGCATTCAAATTAACTGGGAAATCAAAAAATGGAATAAAATTCTCCACAGGTACAACTTACCGCACCACAGACCATGAAAAAGTAATAATCTTCCAAATTAGAATAGCCTAACACCAGACATTTTCACTTCTATTTTTATTATTATATATATTTATATTTATATTTATATTTATATTTATATTTATATTTATATATGATAGCTCAGTGGATTAAAGCATCTGCTTAGGCAGAGAGCAGTGGTCAAGGTTCAATCCCCGGCGTGCTGTGCCAGTAATGCCCGCGGAGAGCACTGAGACAGTGATTGAGGCTGGGCATGGTGATGCTTGCCCATAATCCCGGCACTTGGGAGGCTGAGCACAGGAAAGTTTCTACAAGTCCAGTGTATGTAGTGAGATGCTGTAGACCCTGTAGACCCTGTTTGAAATACAGAATAAAACATACAGCAATTCTTCCACAACTATTCATTGAAAAAGTAACTTAAAGAGTGCTCTAAAATTCAAATCCAGCGACGTACTTTACTTGATTTTAAAACCTAACTAGGACCTAATATAAAAGGAAATCATAGACCAACATACTTGATGAACGTAAATTGCAAAATTGATAATAAAAAGGAAACAATTTAACTACTCATTAACAAGATTATAGAGTGTGATCAAAATTTGTTTAATTGAAAGATACAAAAGTGGTTCAATATATGAAAATCATTAAAAACAATACATAAGTAATGCTAAGAATAAAAATCACATGATCATTTCAATTGAAGATGAAAAAATCTTAGGCAATATTGATCAGCTCTTAACAATAATAGCCCTAATGAACTATCTGCTGAAGTTTCATTCCTTCAGTACAGTACAATATTTCTTCTGTACAGTAAAGGTATGGGTGGCAAACACCCAGCAACATTATTTGAAATGGGAAAGGACTTAAAAGTCTCAAACCAAAATAAGGCAAAAACAGCCCCTGTAACTGCTCTATTCTTATGATTTTTGAAACAGGGTCTCACTATGTAGGCCAGACTAGCTTTATCCATTCCATGATCCTCTTACATAGTCCTGTGCTTAGAGGAGTGCTTCACCATGCTTGCCTTATTAAATACACACTTTAAAAGTTTGGCTAGAAAAGAAATAAAATTGAGAGACATAGGAAATGAGGTCAAATTGTGTTGTATGCATTTGTAGAAGATGTGATTCTATACTTACTAGTCCATACAGACTCTACTAAAATGTATTTAGAGCTGATAAACCAAGTCTGAAAACTATTAGGTATAAAATCAATGTTAATATGAATAGGTTTAATATTCGCCAATAATGGACTAGCTGAGAAATAGATAAGAGAAAGCAATTCCACTCACAATAACTTTAAATATAAAATATTTAGGGTTTACTATAAGCAAAGTGCAGAGAGAAATCAACAATGAAAAGCTCAAAACATTAAATTAAGCAATTGCATTGCCAGTTAAACAAAAGACCCAATGCTATTATGGGCTACTGGACACTTTTAGAATATTTTGCTGAGTTTACACACCTATAATATTCAAATAATGGAA
Organism: Octodon degus; assembly: GCF_000260255.1. Lineage (NCBI taxonomy): Eukaryota > Metazoa > Chordata > Mammalia > Rodentia > Octodontidae > Octodon > Octodon degus. The sequence continues at coordinate 3,954,957 of NW_004524782.1, forward strand.
CTTAGAAACAAAGGTATACAGATGAATGTCCATTTTGTATCTGTGTATTCAAAGTGGTTAGGATACATATATAGTTACATTCTCTGAATGAATAGAATGATTTGTTCTAATGGTGTTTGTAAATAGGATCTCAAGTCCGCATCTTGTACAGCAATTAACCACTAAGAAGAATATATTCAGTGTGTTAGTTATTGAAACTGTCCTACCAATTTGATTTGAAACTGTCTCATTGCTATCTGTTTATCAATAAAATTATGAAAAATAAATAAATGAACGAATAAATAAATAAATAAATTAAGCAATTGAAGAAGTCACAAGAAGATGCAGAGACTTCCCATGTACACAGACTGGCAGAATTAATATTGTCCAAATGTCTGTGTTACAAAAAGTAATCTAAATGTTCATTCCAGTTCTCACTGAATACAAATTTTCACAGAAACAATATGTTAAAATTTATTTAGAATCACAAAAGAATCAGCATCCAAAGCTACCCTAAGCAAAAAATTGCAAATCTTGTAACATCTGATTGAAACTTTACACAAAACTATAGTATTATCTTTTATTTTACACTGGCATAAAAATAGGCATTTAGACAAAGGCATGCAAAAAAGGACACAAAGAGAAAGAGCTATAGCCATCTGTTCTGGATAGATGGACAAAAATACACACTGGAGAAAAGAAAACATCTTTAACAAATGGTTCTACAAATACAGGATGTCCATTGGTAGACAATTGAAAATAGAGTATCTCCCACTATGTATAAATCATTTCCAAATTACTGAAAGAACTATATATGCTGAAGACTAGGGGAGCCACACGAAGCCCCACATAGGTAAAGCTTTCTGAATAGGAGGCCAATAGCAGAGGAGAAATTAGCAAGAATCCACAAATGAGAGTAGATTACAATGGAAAAAAAATTTAATAAGTTGCTGAATTTGAGGAAGATTTTACCAGCTACTATTTTAACATAGCATTAATATTCAAAGAATTAAAATCACTAAACACATCAGTCAATAAATGGGACAGTGAATGAAAATACAAATCTCAAAATTGGAATTAGAATAAGAATATAATATTTTCAACATTTTTGATCATTAGTAAAATACAAATCAAACGTTTACTATCTTCTATCTCAACCTGATCAGAAAGAGTGATAAGAAATTAAAAACCGTTAAATGTTTGTGTGGATGTGGATAACAAAGACCCCTTACACATTGCTCTTAGGAATATAAGAGAATACACTCTTGAAATCAGTATGGTGGTTCCTAAAGAAACCTCAAACAAGAGCTATCATTTGACCCAAATATAGCACTTCTTCCTGTAGGCTAAAGCAGTCTGCACACTAAGGAAAATGTGCATTATCATATTAGTTAAAGTACAAATCATAAGAGGCAAGATATGGAACCAGAGGAGGTTTCCTTTAAGAGATTCATGGATAAAAGAAATACAGTCTGTATTCGTACCATTTTGGCATGGTTGTTAAGAAAAGTTGTAGAAGATGCTATGATATCCCTTTGTAGACCAGAATATCAGTCTTCATTTGTTTTATGTATTTTATTCAGGGTCTTCAGGGTGTCACTCCACAGATCTAACTCGTAGTGGTGCTCCTGTTTTCAGCCTCCCAGGTGCTAGGATTACAGGCGTGCATCACCAAACACAGTTTCGGGCACATCTCAGTGCATCCTGAGGGTGTGGACAGCACAGCATGCTGGGATTGAATCCAGCCTCTGAATCTCTCTAAAAAGATACTTTAATCCGCTGAACTATCTGGCCAGCCCTCAGTCTTCAATTTTTATCCAAAGAGACCATAAACATATGTTGAGAAGTAATGTTTAGTAAGTGGTGTGGAGAAAATGACTTACTTTGTAAGAGAATGAATTTAGTTCAGTATCCCTAACTGCACTGAAATCAATTTAAAATGGATCAAACACCTAGATACAAAAACTGAAGCATGCGATATATTGGAAATTCTTACATCCACTTACCTATAAAGGATTTGAGTTTGTCTTGTCTTTATAGCTGAGTAGTAGTCCATTGTATAAGTACACCACATTTCTTTTCATCTATTGTTCAAGTGATGGACATTTTGGTTGCTTCCAAGATCTGGTTATAACCAATTGTGCTGGTGTAAATATGGGTGCACATATATCACTGTGGTGTGATGTTTTTGCTTTTTTTCTGAAAATACCCAGAAGAGGAATGCCTGAGTTGAATTAGATTTCCAATCCTAGATTTTTGAGTAGTTTTCCCAGTGATTTTCTTAGTGGGTATGCCAGTCTACATTCCCACCTACAGGCTACACTCATGAGTGAGATAAATCAGACCCACATGTGTAAATATTCTATTGTTGCCCTTGTGTAAGAACCTGAAAATATACTTATGGAAAACAAAGTGGTTTAATTTTCTGTTTGATTCAGATAACTCTAAGTACCTCTGAAATTACTCAAGATAGAAAGTCCAAGTAACCTTTTAAAAACTGTTTTTATTTAATTCTATCCAATTATTTGATATTTCTCTGACACTTTTGTTGTATTTGTTAAATACATATTAAGCACCTAATTTACCTCAGTGTCTATAGATATGGAAGTTAGATTCTATACATTGGGTCGTTAAGAACATTCTATAAAACTGCACATAAAGTTACATAAATTTGTCTAGTTCAAAATAAGGATTTTGTTTTTAAATTTTTCTTTTATGTATTTGGTACAGAGTCTTATTGCAGAGTTCAGATTCATAATGATCCTATTGTTTTCAGCCTCTACAGCACTGGTATTGCTGGCTCAGTGTGCCTGGGGACAGGCCCGACACATCCTGCTGTACTGAGTATCGAACCCTGGTCCCTGTGCTTGTCTAAGCAAGCACTTAGTCCACCGAGCCCTCTGACCAGCCCCACAATAGAGCTTTTCATTTTGATCCTACTGTGAAAACTACAATTTAATTCCAAAGGACAATGAGTAGAAGAATATACTTATTGATATTGATGTTTTGAAACCTTAAATCCAGAGTCCTTAAGTCTTTTATGTAGAAAAAACCTTTTTTGTCTTCTTTTGAAAAGAGTTTTTCATCTATATCTATATCTATATC
>NW_004524782.1:3958140-3962690 GCF_000260255.1 Octodon degus
TATATATTGTCTTACCAGAGATCAAACTTGGGACTTTGTGCCTGCCAGGCAGGCATTTATGCCACTGAGCTATATCACTGGTCCTCTTGTTTCTTTATCAATTTTCTTTATTCAGCACATTAAATCTCATGTTCACTGACCTGAAGATTCTCTCTCTTTCTGCTGATGTCTGCTTTCACTGTTGTACTTGTGCTTTTATTCTTTATTTATGTCTCTTAAATGATATTCCTATTACTTGTGCATTTTTGCTCCTGTTATTCAGTGTAAGAAAACATATCAATTTAAAAGTTTTCAAAGATTTTAGGCATTTCTCAAAAAAAGATAAAATTGTCAAGCTAGTATATGAAGAAAAAAAAATCTAAGGAAAAGAGAAAAAAAATTCAGTGATAACTTGGAAAAAGTAAGTTAAACCCATGATAGGATATAGCCTAATTTCTTGTACAATGCTTGCAAAAAAATATTGAAAAGTATGTGTGAGAAAGTTGATCTTACACACTATTGGTAGATATTCTAATTATAACAACGACCCTGGAAAATAGTTTGCAAGTGGCTGAAGGGTTTCAAAATGGAAATACCATATATACACTCACTCTCACAACTATAAGTACGCACTTGTTACAATAGAAATGTAAGATGAGTATTTACATTTTAAAAATTATTAAAATAAAATATATACTGTCACTGATGCCCTGCAAATCTCCCCTATGCATTCAAGCACAGTTATTCCATTTCTGCAACTTTTAGTAATTGTTATAGAATTTCTCTTTCATAAGGTCTTTAAAGGTGTGAACAAAACTTAGTTGAGTGCTGCTGCCAACTGTCATGCTACTGTAAAGCAGGCTTTGAAATATATCACAGCCTGTCTAACTCACTTTATTCTCTGTACCTGACACAAGGTAAGCTGTAGTTCTTCCCCAAAGTCATTATGAACATAAAGGGTAATTGTTGTGAGTCAGGCCTAGACATCTATATGTTCATAACAAAGCAATAAAAGGCACTCTTTTAAGAGCACTTCCAAAGCATCACAAAGTGGCAAGAATTATAGAGTAGGTTTGGTTGAAGCATGTAGCATATATTTTGAAGTAGACCAGTAGCTATGCATTCTACTTTTGTATTTTATTTTAGTTTACTTTCTTTCTTTTCTTTTTTAATTTCATGCACCTAATTTTATTATAATTATATATGAATGAGCACAGTATTGAGGTAAAATATAGGGAGCTATTAAAGTTGAAAATAAATGATTTTATCAAAAAATTAATGGCGCTAGTCCTATTTCCTTCTAATATAAAATTAGTCATGCATTTCTCAAGCCTTTTATTTATTTTCACAGTGATGTTCCAATTATGTCTACCTTAGACCATCATGGATGAGAATACTACTAAATTCAATTTAGAAACCACTCAGTATTAACACAAACAGAAAATGTCGTAACACAAATTAATGAGGCAAGAGTCACTGTTTCAGTAGCCATTAAGGACAATGGATCTAAAGTAGTTTCAGAAAGCCCAAAATACATGACCTTTCAGAAACCTTAGCAAAACATCTACCAGCTGTCCTTCAGCTGTTGGGATGACACAGAACATGACAAATAGCCATTGGGTTACCAGTGCATGGGTGTGGCTTGGACACTGCATAGATTGGGCACCCAGAAATGTACTCTACAAAAGGATGAAAATTATATTGCTTATACAATGGCCTGAGCTCTCTTGTAAATTTCTCTGAAATCCCTAGAAAAGGAGCTACTCAGACTCCCCTTTTCGCTCACAGGAGCTTTAACTCTTGAGTTAATATCTTTCATTTTCTGGCCTTTATGATTTTTAAATAAATTTCTTCACACTACCTACTCTGTCTCAGGACGCAAACTTGGCATTCCATTAACAAGAACTTGAGTGTTGAATTTACTTGAATTTGAAAGTAACAAAAAATGACCTGTGTCTGAGTACTTATTTGTCATGATTTTTTCCAAATTTGTGGGTTGTCTTTTCGCTTTGTTGGTAATTTCTTTCAATGTGCAAAAACTTCTCAATAAGAGGAGGTCCCAATTGTTAATTCTTTCAAGTGTTTACCGTGCGACTTGACTTTTGTTCATGAGCACTTTGCTTACCACTATGTCTTCAAGAGTTCCTCCTACTTTCTCTTCCAGGAGAGTTAGTGTTTTTGTTTTAATGTTTAGAACTTTAATCCATTTTGACTTTGGCTTAGTGCATGGTGATAGAGCTGGGTCAAGTTTTAGTTTTCGGAATGTAAAGAGCTAGTTTTTCCAGCACCATTTGTTAAAGAGGCTATCTATATTCCAGTGAGTATTTTGGCTCCTTTGTCAAAGATAAGGTGGCTGAGTGTGGTCGTAGAGGATTAAGACCTCTAAGGTCGTAGAGGTCTTCTCATCTATTCCACTGATCCTCAGATCTATTTTGTTACTAGTACCATGTTGATTTTATCATAGTATCCTTGTATAATTTCAAGTCAGGAATTGTAATGCCTCCTGACTTGTCTTTAATACCCATGATTACCTTTGCTATTCTAGGTTTCTTCTGGTTCCAAATAAATTTAGGGATGATTTCTTTAGCTCTATGATGTATGTTGGTGGTAGTTTGATAGGGATTCCATTAAATCTGTACAGCAGTTTTGGGAGTATGGTCATCTTCACAATGCTGGTTTTTCTTATCCAGGAGCTTGGAATATATTTCCACCTTCTGAAATACTCTATGATCATTTTTTAAGAGTACTGTAATTTTCCTTGAAAAAATTTAGACTTCTTTAGTTAGATGAATTTCAATGTATTTCCTTTTCTTCAGTGCTATTGTAAAAGGTATTGTTTCTACAATTTCCCTCTCCGTGTGTTTGTTATGTGTGTAGAGGAATGCTATTGACTTTTGGGTATTGACTTTATATCCTGCTGTGCTATTGAATTTCTGTATTAATTCTAGTAGCTTCTTGGTGGAGATTTTTGGGTCTTCCAATTAAAGTATCATGTCATCTGCAAATAAAGTTAATTTAACTTCTTCTTTACCTACTCTTATTCCTTTCATTTCTTTCTCTTGTCTAATGGCAGTAGCTAAAGATTCCAGAACTATATTGAATAGGACCAGATTGAATTGAATTGTACCAGATCTAAGGGCAAAAGATTCCCGTTTATCCCTATTTAGAGTTAGGTTAGCCATTGGGTTTTCATAAATGACTTTTACCAGACTGAAGTAGAGGCCATCTATTCCAATTTTCTGTAGGACTTTGAACATAACTCAGTGTTGGACTTTGTCAAAAGACTTTTCTGCATCAATGGAGATGATCGTGTGGTTTTTACTTTTCGCTCTATTGACATAGTGTATTACATTGATAGATTTTCGAATATTGAACCATCCTTGCATCCCTGGGATATCTGATCTCTAGAATTTATAAAGAACTAAAAAACACTAGGGCCCCCAACTTTAAAGATCCAGTCTAGAAATGGGCATCTGAGATGAACACAAGCTTCTCAGAGGATGAAATTTAAAAAGGAAATAAATAGATGAAACAATGCTCCACATCCCTAGCCATCCATGAAAAGGAAATTAAAACAATACTGAGATATCATCTCACCCAAGAAAGAATGGCCATCGTAAAGAAATCAACCAACAACAAATATTGGAGAGGCTGTGAGGTAAAAAGAAAAAAAAAACCTTCTTCAACTGCTGGTAGGAATGTAGACTGGTGCAACCGTTATGTAAATCAGTATGGAGACTCCTTAGAAAACTTGGACTGGAAATCCCATTGAAACCAGCTATTTCTCTACTGGGAATTTTCCCAGAGGATCTGAAAACATCATATCATAGTGATATATGTGTGCCTATGTTTATAGCAGCACAATTTGTTATAGCTAAATTTGGAAACAACCAAGATGCCCATCACCTGAGGAATGGATGAAAAAAATGTGGTATATTTATACTACAGAGTATTGCTCAGCTATAAGGAACGATAAACTCGAAGACTTCATATTGAAGTGGATGCCACTTGAAGTTATACTCATAAGTGAAATAAACCAGACACACATGTGTAAATATCATATAGTTTCCATAGTAAAAGAACTCAAAAGAAGAAATAAAAATAGAAACGTATAATACAACTAAAAGGAAAGCAAGAACTTGATGACTAAATAATTAAGAGAGAGAAAAGAGAAGAGCAAGGAAACATAATAGTGGCAAGCCATACAGTTAAATGTAGAAGATGGGTAAGGCAATGATCCTGAGAATCTTCAGAAAATTTTTGAAGCTAGAAGTTAATTGGAATGATTCTCACCTTGACTAACTGTATATACAGACACCTGTGAACTAAGCAACTGCACTGAAGTTGATAATTTGTAATAGTAAGTTCATGCTTGGAGTGCCTGTCATTCTGGTCTTCTGAATACGGGCTGCTTTTCACAACGTGCCAGTTGCTGCTTTACTGTCTCTCGGGTACATGATTTTTCAAAAAGAAGAGGGTGGGGAATGAAGGCAGGAAGCAGAAAAAGGAATGTTGTGGGACTGTTCTGCTACAAAGTTGTATATGGTTAGATTTCTGGACTTATGTGTAAA
>NW_004524782.1:3963235-3969045 GCF_000260255.1 Octodon degus
GATTTCACTGACCTTATCAGATCCAAAAGCTACAACTCTTGTTGCATAGGTCTTGCTTTATCTTGGTCTTAATCATCCAGCAGAAAAGTATAAAAACGAAATAATAGTAAAGCCATGGTGTTGAGTTGTAGGGGCCTCAGGTCAACAATTTCTGACATTGCCAGTCAAGCGGAAGACCCAATACTCTTAGGGACTACTGGACGTTTTAGAGTATTTTGCTGAGTTAACACACCTATAATATTCAAATGACAGAAATAAACAAAAAAGTGGATACAGATGAATGTCCATTTTGTATCCGTGTAATCAAAATGGTTAGGATAGATATATAGCTACATTCTCTTAATCAATAGAGCGATTTGTTGTAATAGTGTTTGTAAATAGGATATTATGTCTGCATCTTATACAACAAATAACCACTAGGAAGAGGGTACGTAATGTGTTAATTGTTGGAACTCTCCTATCAGTTTGATTTGAAACTGTCTCATCACTATTTGTTTCTCAATAAAATTATGGAAAAAATTACAAATGAGCTCTATTCAAAATGGAATATGTTCTTTTCAAAGTTACAGCAGAATCTGTGTCCGTGGTCTGAGTCTAGAAGGTAAAAGCTTAAAACTTGAGTATTAAATGTTAATACATCTGTGTCATTTGCAGATTGAGCGTGAAATTTACAAAAGGAAAAAAATAATACAGAGAAGGATGGTGATCCTGTATTTGTTACCCTTAGTGGGTGCGAGCTCCAAATTCCTTATCCTGAACTCATTTCCCTCTCCCTGCATGTGAGCTAATGGTGCTCCTGGTTACATCTCACAGCACCATCCTCCTCTACCTCTTAGCTTATTTAGGAGTTTCATTCTAAATGATGCCTAAAGTCCCTCAGATGATGGTAAAGTCTTCCATTTTTCAGACACTGAAGGCCTTTTGGCCTGATTATAGGAGCAGAGCTTCACCCAAAACAGAATATCCTCATGCTGACAGCCTTAGTATGACTGAATGGCCTTGAGAGAGACATCCAAGAATTTATAGTACTTGTTGTCATAGAGGAACAAATATGCCTCCTCTACTCTAACTGAGCCTGCCTCTGGACACGTAATACTATTCTTCCTTGTAAAAGTGATTCCTCTTTACAGAGTTCAAATCTTCTAAATCACCACACTCTTTAAAAAAACAAAACAAAACACTTTTCCTCTTATCCTTTCTCAAATCTTACAATCAATGTTTATAATTCCAGACACTAGATACAATAAGTACTGGGGGCTGTATTACAGTCTCTGTAAGTTTCTACCTTGCTTCTTTTCATACTTTCTCATTGTTAAGCATTACATATGATGCTAAGAGAATCAGTGTCAAACATACACCCTTTATAATAATTACAGTTGGTATATGTCATTGTCACAGATGTCAGATGATGTCAAATGACTATCATAATAGCACATCATTAGACAACCTTCTATTATTAACTACATGCTTCTCTGGTCAATCTTCTAGCATTAACTACATGATATATTTTTTATGTTTTCATAATTTTATTGAGAAACAGATAGCAATGAGACAACTTCAAATCCGATTAATAAGACAGTTTCAAGAAATAGTGCATTGCATATTGTTATCTGTGTAGTGGTTATTCATTGTATAAGATGCAGACATGATACTCTGTCCAAACACTATTAGTACAAATCTTTCTTCTCATTGAATTAAGGGAAAGTAGCTATATATCTATCCTAACTATTTTGAATATACAGCTATAAAATTGTACTTCACTTATATCCCCTTTTTGTTCAGCTTTATCAGAGTTAGGTTTCCCATTGCCATTCAAATATTGTAGGTGCATTAACTCAGCAAAATAATCCAATATACTTCTGTAGTCCATAATAGTCGTGGGTTATCTGTAGGACTGGCAATGTCAGAAATTGTTGACTTGAGCCCTTTACAGCTCATCATATTAATGTCCTTACTTTTTATACCTCATTTTTATACTTTTCTTCTGGATGGTTAAGACCAAGATAAAGCAAGACCTAAATAATAAGAAATGTAACTTTTGTATCCGACACGATCATTCAAATTCCCTCAGGATTTATTCTGAAACCCTGTACCACAGTTTATAGACCCTTTGTCAGTGTCAGCCACGTAGATGAGTCATGGCCATTGTTTGACCAATTTGCTCTCTGCAAAAGCCTGAGAGAATGTTTTCTCTCCATGTGACTCCCTTTACACATATTCTCCATTGTTGATCATTTTCCTCTGTGGCCTCATAATCTTGTTCAGAAAAGTTGGACAGTATTGAGTTACAGAATATTACAGTGCTAGTTCTCTTATTTCCTGAGTCCTCACTGACCTTCAGTGGCTAGGGAAAAAATGGTGGCAGTCCTTGCAGCCCTTCCTTTTCTTTAATTTTTGGTCTACAAACTTAAGTTGTTAATCTCCAGAAGAGAAGCTTAATGATTTTATTACCCTATAATATTAGCAGTTGCAGATAACGTCACTATCTGTCTGAATATCAAACATCTTAGACTTAATATGGAACAAGTATTTTTCATCAAGTATTGATATGTAAACTTTAAATCCCTATAGAATGTGAGGAAACAAAATTGTGCCATTTATAGAATTTACATAACTTGAACACTGCAAACACTTTAAAGCCATGCACAACACTGACGTGAAAGGAATTTATTATTTCTGTAGATGAATATTGGGGCATTATTGAACAACTAAGAAATGATTTTGACGGTTTTGTCTTAGCATCTGTGCAGAAAATAATGAAGAGGAATTTTTTTCTGAAAAATTGTATTTCCCAGTTTCAGACATGGTTAAATCATTTCAAGCCTTCTCCCTGTTTGCTGAAGGAAAATCTTCTCTCCTGTGGCCTTAGGACTGAATTGTTTAAAGTAAAACGCATGCTCTCTTCATATCAGTGTTGAATTACACCACAATTTTACTCCTCCACTTCAAATAGTCAAATCATCTATACTATAGTCTATGGTATGTTGATTACAAAATGATAGCATATGATGAATTGAAAAATATTTTTAAGACTCTAGTAAACCTGGAATATTTAGCTCCAATATTCATATTATTCCAAAAATAACATTTTGTGTTTGTAGGGAAGGAGTGAAGCTGGAAACATGTTGGTCCTGAGAAAAACATCTTGCCCGAGATAATTCTATTCGTTAGTACTTAGGCAAATTTGTATATTGTGATACTAACTTTGTCAAAACTGGAAATAAACACCCTTAACATGGTTGGCAAGTTCTTCCTGTCTCATCAGGAGAAAAGGCTCTACCAGACCTCAGGTTCCTTCTCTTGTCTTTATCTTCTAGGACCCCTCACCACTTTTCCCTGGAACCACTGATAGATGCACAGAATGAAACAGCTTTCAAACGAATATAGATCAACCTGGTAATAAAATTTGGTGGGTATAAATATGATTCTCATTTCATGCACAACATGAGGAAGAAGCACATTGGTAGGTCAATATTCAGCTCAGTTCACTGATATTGGCAATCATCAGGTGTAAAACTTGTAGCATGGATGTCAACTGACCTAAGAGAAGATGGTGTGACAGTCTCAAGAACCACAAGGATGTGTGTGTGTGTGCACGCGCGCATCTCTGTGTGTCCATGTGTGTGTGCATGTGTGTATATCTGTTTTATAGCTAGATTATTGTATTTTTCTTTTTGTTTTTTGGATTTTAGTTAGGGGTTGTTTGCAATCACGACCTTTCATAACCAAAGACTGTCATTGGGTGTGAAGAACCACAATTACAATGCTCCTGTGAACCTATTGGTGACTTAAGATTTTTTGTTTTGTATTTAGGATAGGGTATACAGTGTGTAGAAGGTCTAATCTCATAGATCAGACTTGTTTTGGTGGTGGTTCCAAGCTGAGTATTTAGTAGTTTTAGGCCAGTGAGAACAGGAGTGATTTTTCTGTTCCTACATAAGTGAGAAATTCTGCTAAGATATCCGGTAGTGAGGATTAGCCATACATAATCATCCCATTTCTGAAAATAACCATTTTGATATGTATGATCCTTGGTCTTCAGGATAGTATCCTTAATTATTTTAATAGGAATCCTACCAGACCCTTTAAAGGGGTATCAGTGGCGTTATTAGAAAAAAAATCTAATATTTCCAGGATTAATTGTATAGTTTACATGCCATTCAGCTAGTTTCTAATGATGGGCTAAACTACGAAACACTGAACTCTTTCATAACTCACCAGTAGTCTGGTAGTTCATTGCAATCATTTTGGAGTGGAGATACCAACCAAGGAAGTCCAGGTGTACTGAAATATGAGCAGGCCACATATCTAGCAATATATTTCTTGGAACAACTCTGTATATTCTTGTGTCCACATCAGAAAGGAATTGTACTATTCCATAAGGGGTAAAGTGGTTAGTAAATTGGATAAGAGGAACATCATAGATTACTTATCTGAAGGGTTCTTTTATCCTTGAACAAGAATCTTAAGTGAGTGTTAGGTTCACATGAGCATTATAATTATGATTCATCACACCCAGTGACAGTTTTTGGCTACCAGGTCTTAATCTGGGTGTGGTGTTTACAGGAGTTCCAGCCTGCTACCTTGACAGTGCATGGAGTTGACACAATTGTAATGCATTGTCCCGCCCAAGTTGGCCATTGCAAGGGTCATGATGAGGGACAAGATTTTACCAGTATAAAGTCTCTAGGGTGGAATATGGGATTTCCTTATTCTTGAGTTTGAGCTTCCATTATCTGTTCAGTAGTAAGCTGGAGTTTCGCCAATGAGGTGACGTCTTTCAGTAAGGTATCCTTCTACAAAGAAAAAAAAGTAGTGAGAAAGGACACCCATTTCAGATAGGCTGAGAACCAAAAGTTTTTTGTTTCTTATTTTACTGAGAGTTGAAGGTAATCACGGAGGCCACTATGGATAGATCTCTTGAACCATTTGGTTAAAATGTCTCTCTAGAGTCTCGTTATTTTTTTTTCCTGATGATTATGGCTTCTACACAGTGTACATGATAGAGAATGTCTGGTGCGTGAAAGACACCCTATGTGACAGTTGCTTTAAAAGAAAGGACACTCATCAATTTAGAAGTTCTTATGAAGTCCACATCTGGAGATGATTTCAAATGCTAAAACATTTACCACCTCTTGTGCCTTTTTGCTTTTACAAAGAAATGCTTCGACCCAATTTCTAATGGCATCAATTGAAACTAATAAACATTGAACTCCTTTTTCCTTCGGCCATATGAGTAAAAATCAAGCTGTATATAAACATAGAAATGTTCTTAAGGGACTGAGAGTGCATGTATGACCCATTGGTTGTTGGGCACCTCTATTTCTAGACTCTGATTTTTTATTTTTTATTTTTTATTTTTTTTATTTTTCTCAAAGTTTCATTGATAAACAGATAGCAATGAGACACTTTCAAATCAAATCGGAAGTACAGTTTCAACAAATAATACACTGCATATATTCTTCTTAGTGGTTAAGTGCTGTACAAGACGCGGACTTGTGATCATATTTACAAACATCATTAGAACAAATCATTCTATTCATTAAGAGAATGCAACTATATATCTATTCTAACCTCTTTGAATACACAGATACAAAATGGATATTCATCTGTATGCCCCATTTTTTCTAAGTTCCGTTATTGAATATTATAGGTGTGTAAACTCAGCAAAATATTCTAAAAGAGTCCAGTAATCCATAATAGCGTTGGGTCTTGTGTTTAACTGGCAATGTCAGAAAATATTGACCTGAGTCCCCCACAGCTCAACTTAACAGCGTGGATTTATTTATTATATTTTGACTTCATACTTT
>NW_004524782.1:3978270-3993434 GCF_000260255.1 Octodon degus
TTATAACATATCTCTCCCTAGGATCAGACTATAGGCGAAACTGAGATAGTGATAGAGAAACTTATCCAAATTTTGGCTTATACAAGTTATCTTTTATCTGGTAACTGTTCTTTATTGAAGTTTGATGGCTGGAAGCAAGGCCATGTTTAAAAAGAAGGGCAAAGAGACATATGACAATGCCCACCAATACGTTGAATTTCTTTGTATCTGTCATTATTATTCAGGGATCCTCTGTAGAAGTGACAGGGGCCATAACAGTATGGCCAAGAAGAGGAGACTGAGAGATCTTGGGTCCTTCAGTTTTTCTAGATCAAATGAGAAATTGAGACTTAGTTTTGAATCTTTTGCTACAGCATGCAGCCTCACTTCCAACGTCTGGCTTTGCTGTCGGGGCACGGTGTATCTGCCTCTTTCAGTGCTCTGGATTTTGGAAGGGGTAGCTGGTGAAGTTAATAGTCATTGAACAATTCTCAGAGTCCCCAATATCAGACTTATGATATGCATTTTTAAAGCTGCAATAGAGGCAGCATCTTTCTCTCTTCAGCTTACTCCTAGTCTAGATTATGGAATTCTAAGAAACTGGTCTTACTAAAGTATCAAGTGATCTATCTGCAAGAAAAGTTATCTCTCATAATTGAAAAAAAGATCTGGGGCTGGTTGCATAATTAATATGTGTTTAGATATAATTTTGGAAAAAGACACATATGAATATGAGTAGTCTCGTACGAATTATAATTATATGCTGAGCATGAATAAGAATCAGTTCTTAGTGATGGAAAATTTGAACATATGGTAATTCTGACCATGTTGCCTCATTTGTACAGTATAATCCTAGTTGTAAAATAGCAAAATAATTATATTCTTCCCTCTGCATTTCATTTAGGGTTTAGGTATATGTAGGACATGTGCATGTGTGTAGAAAAATATAAAAATAAACCTTTAACACATAAGGGTTGAATGTCTTCTAGTGTTTAAGAATGTATTACAAAAAAATGCAATTTCTTTGATCCCCCATGTGTGAAATGCAAAAAAATTTGAATGTCCCTTTTAAATTCAATTTGATTATAACAAAAAAGGTAACTGTTGTATCTAGGTCTTGCTTTATCTTGGCCTTAACCATTCACCAGAAAAGTATAAAATATAAAGCCATACTAATATGCTGAGCTGTAAAAGGTTCCATTCAACAACTTCTGACATTGCCAGTCCTGCGGATAACACACTACTATTATGGAATACTGGACTATTTTGGATTACTTTGCTGAATTCATAAACCTACAATATTAGAATGGCAATGGAATTACCATCTCTGCCAAAACTAAACAAAAAGCGAGATATAAATGAAAGACCATTTTGTAGTAAAAAATATATCTTCCATATCTACATCTATATCTGTATCTCTATCTATCTACCTACCTATATATCTATGTATACAAAATTGTTAGCATATAGATACACAGCTACTTTCTCTTAGTTAATGAGAGGAGTTTTGAACTAATAGTGTTTAGACAACATATAGTGTTTGTATCTTGTACTATGAATAACTGCTACAAGACAACAATATGCAATGTATTAATTATTGAAAATGTCCTACTAATCAGTTTTGAAAAAAAATTGTCTCATTTCTGTTTCTTTCTCAAAAAAATAATAATAAAGATAAAATAAATAAGTAAATAAGTTCTTTTTTTTTCTCTTTACACCCTCATGGCACACCTTTTGTAGATTCCACTCCAAGGAAGTTGGATCCTACGCAGAGAGAGATTGAGCAGAAAATCCAATTTGAACAGCCTATCCACCCTCAATCTGGTGCACAAGTTAATATTCCCAAGAAACTGGTGAACTTAAGCCTGCAGGACACTTTTAATCATAAGTTACAATTCATCCCATCTGTGACAGTAATGTTTGAAAAAATGAGTCCAAAATTTGTAATAAACAATAGCATTTGTTCTTTGGAAGAGTATGTATGCTCTTTCTTAGTCTTACATGCCCTTCAA
This sequence comes from Octodon degus, assembly GCF_000260255.1. Lineage (NCBI taxonomy): Eukaryota > Metazoa > Chordata > Mammalia > Rodentia > Octodontidae > Octodon > Octodon degus. The sequence goes on from NW_004524782.1 coordinate 3,980,262, forward strand.
AAATGGAAATTTCAACATTGCTGGAAAGCATTAGAAGAAAGGTCAGAGAAACTATGCCTTCTCTCATGCTCATGATGAATTATAGAGAAAATTAAAACTTGAGTTGTCTTGCTCAGCCTCCCGTTAAGGTAAGAATGGAGAATCTCAAGAGCTACGATTGTTTCCTCATCACTGGAATGCTACACATGAAAGGAAACTGAACCAGAACAGGTTTGACATTCCTCTAGAAGGCACAGGAGGATCAACCAATCTGTCAATGAAACATGCCCTCCAAATTTTGAAAATGGCCACTGAAATAGCCTTCTTTAATGGGGGGAAGGTGTTCCATGTTTTCTCACATGGCTGTGCACATTTTGGAAGTAGAAGATAGATTTTGATGAAGTTAATACTTTTATAGCATTTTATATCAAAGCCCATTAGAGGGTGCTCTAATGCTAATTTTCCTAGCACTGCTGTCTAAGATAATAAGCCACTGCAGTCCAGTAATTCAAACAGGTAAAACAAGGAACACTAGCAGTTCAACAACAAGGGCCAAATGAAACATATAGAAAACCAAAATAAATTGTCTCATTAAATCATTAAATAAGCATTATAACTTTACCAACAACTTCTCAAGTTTTCACCTTAAATTTATATAACGCATGACAATTCATAAGCAATGGGCAATGACAGGACGTCATAAATATTTTGTTTCTAACATTTTGATTACTTAAGCAAGTCACAATCTAGGATCCATGAAACAAAATTAAATTCTTACCTCCACTCAATTATTTCATTGTAAAATCTTCAGATTATATAGAGGAATGAACCACTCAACCTGACAGATGTTCAAAACAACAAATTTATTTTCTCTAAAATTGAGGAATGTAAAATACTATCAGGTTATTGAATATAACAGTTAATAGGTAGAATTCTCACCCTGACTAACTATACATGCTGATATCTGTGAACTAAGCAACTACACTCAGGATAGCAATGTGTAATAGTAAAACCATCCTTGAAATATCTATCATTTTGGTCTTCTAAATACATACTGGTTCTAAGGTCATATCAATTGTTACTATACTCTCTTTAAAGTAAATATTTGAAAAAAGTAATAAAAATAAAATAAACTTGAGGAATGAATTATAGGAACAGCATAGTCTATGCCAAGGAAAAATATTACTGAAACAAAGCTTCTGAATGGACAGGAGGGAACCCAGAGACTTGCTCCTGAAATTTTATATTGATAAAATAATGTATCATAAATTTCATATAGCTGGAACTTCCAAATGTAACAATTATTGTTCCACAGACATTTTAATACATTTACAAAAATTTGTGTATATCTTGCAAAATACCATTATTTAAAATGTCCTCATGTAACTATTTTTCCTTTTGTCTTTCAAAATATGTGAAGCCAACTTCATTTCTGATAACACACGTGAGTTTTGGTCAACCATATTTCATAGAATCCTTAATGATCTTTACGTTTACCTAGTGAAGTCCAGTCATCAAGTGAAAGATAAATAAGTAGAAAATTAAATGGTTTCATTCACAACATTCAAGAATATTGTGAACATTCTTAATTACAAAGAACTAACTTAGGACAGTAAAAGTTCATTACACAGTCTCTCCATTTCCTATCCTTCTTAAATCTTGGATTATGTTTCTTCTTCTCTTGTTAAAGGAGGTTCTAAATATAAATAACTAAGTAAGTTCAATTCTAAAGAGGCAAAGTCAGTAGGTATAATTATTATTCATAAAGTTTTCTACAAAGTCATGTCTACTGAAAATTTGTCAAGGGTCTTTATAGATTTATATTGTCAGTACAATACAGTAAGATATGCATTGTAGATACAGTTTTTAAAAACCTTAATATCGATTTTCTTAATTAGAGATTGAAACTCACAGTATCCCTTATCATCTATTATCTGATCATTTATCTTTCATTATTGAATAACAGTGTTCCTATATTGTATTTTAATTGGGAATTTTATCACTCAAGTCTAAATATGTCTCACAATCTGGGTTGCAAGATAGATCTTTTATTGTTCTTTGCTGAAAACATGTTGATGATTGTTTTATACTCATGGCTTTATCCCCTATTGATTGAATAATTCTCTTATGATAATTTGTTTGTGTTTATTAAACGGATCATTTTAAGAAATTTGTATGCACTGACTACTCCCGAGAAATAAAGCAATAATTTATTTTTTATTGATTTTATTTAGGGACAAATAGAAATTAGTTTCAAAACAGGCTAGCAGGACAGTTACCATAAGTAATACGTTATGTATTGTAGTCTTTATAGTAGTTATTCATAGTACAAGATGAAGACATGATAACCTGTCCAAACACTATCAGTGCAAATCTTTTTTCTCATTTAATTAAGAGAAAGTAGCTGTATATTTATTCTATCTTGCATATACAGATACAAAACGGTCCTTCATTTATATCCCCTTTTTGTTTAGTTTTGTCAGAGATGGGTGTTCCATTGCCATTTAAATATTGTATGTGCGTGAATTCAGCAAAAATAATCCAATATACTTCGGTAGTCCATAACAGTGGTGGGTTATCTGTAGGACTGGCAATGTCAAAAGTTGATGGCTTGAGCCCTTTACAGCTCAGCATATTAATATGGCTTTACTTTTTATACCTCATGTTTATACTTTGCTCCTGGATGGATAAGATCAAGATTAAGCAAGACCTATATAAAAAGAAATGTAACTTTTTTATCTCACAAGGTGAGTCAAATACTGCAATCAGGTATAAATAGAGAATCAAAATCCAAAAAGTAAAAGAAAATATAAATAGTATTTTATTGAAAACTCAAATTAGCAGTTGACCAAGAACTGAACAGACATTCTCAGAGAAAACAAATGGTCAAATGTTTCTATGGAAACATGCTAAAAACTGTACATCATTAAGAAATGCAAAGCATAAGTACACTGAGATATCACATCCTACGTGAATGTGTCACTTGAGAACAAGCACAGAAGACTTCAAGTGTTGAATGAGATGTAGCAAAATGGGAAATATCAGAAACTACTGATGGACTGTAGATCATTTTTCCCATTGTAGAAAATAGGAAGGCTATTTTTGAATGAACTATTATAAAGGCAATCAAGCCTGCTGAGTATATACCTAAATGAATTTAAATCAGTATGGTGAAGTGATACAACCCCATCATTCTTGTAGCATGGTTCATAATGACTTTGATAAATTACCTAACAGATCATGAATGAACAAAGGAAATATTATATACAGGTACATTATGGTACTACTTGTTAATAATTGAAGACAATATATTATGAATAAAGTTATTACACTGTGAAAATTTTATGCTAAGATAAATCAAGTCACACAGAAATATACAAATCTGTTACATTCTGAAAAGCAACAGTGTCTAGGACCCTGCATGAGCTAGGCTGATATTCATCATATGGCAGATAATAATTGAAGGGATATAATTTAAAGCATATTAGTTATAGTCACCAGAAAATCATACATGGGAAAATGGGAAAGATCACATTTAAATATTCTCAACAAAAAACATAATGTAATATATATATATATATATATATATATATATATATATTCTTAGAACAATATCTACATGCAAGTAGACACGTATGTATGAATAATTATCCATTATAATTGGGTAAATACACAGACCTGAGTTTTGTTCTCTTGCAGATAATGTTTTCAGCTGTTGGAGAAATATTGTTCAAAGCATTCAAACTACCTCTGCGTAGAAATACCCACAGAAACTTCTAATGGATTCTGGGAATTGAGGTCTAGAAAGAACTTGTTTGTGTATTTAATTGTTTGCTACAATGACCTTGAGTGTCTGAAAATGTACCATCACAAAAATTACAGGTGAAGTTTTAATTTCATTCCAAGGGGAGCTGGAATCCTATAACTCTGATACATATATTGGGGTCTGGCAACCTTCCTCCCTCCAAATAGGCTGTTTCTTGGCTATCTTCAAAGACAGCTGATCAATGAGCTGGTAGGTTTTGGGTAAGCATTTTCTTTACTTTTGTTTTACTTTGTGAAATAGCGGTTGTGAGAAAATGAGGAGATATAGCATCTGTACTTAGTTGTGATTTTTATGTGTAGAAAAGTAATTATTTTCAGGTAGCAAAGAAACGGAAAGAGATGATCCTTGAAGACCAGGGAGAGCCGTGACCAAAGATTCGAGGTCTGAGACCCTCACTTGTCTCTAACTGCTTCCCTTGTGCCTTCATATATCCAGCAAGACATGTTGTGACAGTGTTTCTAATAGTAATGTCCCCTCAATTACAGCATTCTTATGTTATTGAACAAAAGATCAGTATGCTTTAAACCTGCCGTGTAGAAATCAGACAAACTTATTTCACCTGCATTCTTGCTTCAGTCAAAGTTCTTCTTTGTGGCAGTGAGAATGTTGGATAATGTTCAGCAAGCATTTTTCTTTAAAATCAAATTTTTCCAATGGCAGTATTTGTTTAATAAGAATTTTTCTCTCACCGAGGTTGAGGTAACGAATGGAGATGATGTGTAAATCTCTGTGAAAATATTTGTATTGTAGTAATCATTTCAGAAAAATTTTCTCATTTAGAAACGTCATTTCCATAAAAATGTTAAGTTATTACTTCAATGATTTAAACGACCCAGAATCCAGAGTCCAGGTTGCTTCTGATTCATGAATGTATTGTCATATTTTTCAGCATTAAAATCTTATTGCCATTTTGTGGCTCCATGTCACCCTTGGCCATCATCATAAGAGTGCTGTGAAAACTCACAATTCTATTGGATGTAGCTGATATATTTTGAAATCACTCTCCAAATATAGTTTGATACTATAGTTTTCTAAATAGAAAAAATAAGGTGTCCCATGAATTTTAATTCAATTTCTATGCCTTAAATTTCATATATCCAGTATTACCTCAGAAAATAAAGCCAATCACATATATAACTTCTCTATTAAATGATACTGGCAAAGTTCTGTGCTACCATAATTTTAATCTATGATTATTAAGCCTAAACATGTTGTGAGAGACTTATTAAGCCACCATTAATTTTAAACATGCGCACATATGTTCTAGGAATGTTTCTATAATATAAATGACATACACACACACACACACACACACACACACACACACACACACAGAATCTCAATCATCACAAGTGAACATTCCTGTAAAATATTTCAAGTATGACCTGTTATATATGGATTCAACAATCTGACTCTGTAATAACTCAGAACAAAAATTAGAATGGTAGTCCCAAATCCTTCTGGACAGCTGGGTAATAATATCATGTTCATATTTAGATGTGTCATGTAAACTTCTCTCTACTAAACATGATCTTGCCTTAAAAAATTAAGCCTTACCCATCATGCGGTAATCCCTAATGATACTAATGTCTATAACGCAGAAATTACAACCATCCATGTATTTAAAATGATACATTGAAAAGAAGCATTTAAGAGTTACAAACTTTTAAATCTATATATTAGAAATAAAATTTAATGAAACATAAATGTTCTTAATTTTTAAACCATGCTATCTAAATATTTTCTAATGAATTTATTTTTTCATAGAGGCCTATGTTCTTAAATCTTTATAGAAATCCTGCACACATAAATAATGACATCGGTGGATCTGAAATTTGCAATTCTCCTTCCTTTGCCAATTGTCATAGGATGCTTGGGTAATTTTTCATTTTTGTGTCATTCTGCATTCCTGTACTTCAGTGACAGCAGGTCCAGGTCTACAGATATAATTCTCAGACACTTAACTTTGGCCAACCTTTTGGTCCTTCTCTCCAGAGGAATCCCAGAGACTATGACAGCACTTGGAGTGGAAGACTTCCTTAATAATGTAGGATGTAAATTGGTTTTCTATGTTCTAATGGTGGGTAAGGGTGTGTCTTTCAGCACGACCTGCTTACTCAGTATGGTCCAGGCCATCACCATCAGGCCCATAACATCCAAGTGGACAGAAGTGAAAGTGAAAGCCTTAAAGTACATTGGGCATTGTACTAACCTTTTGTGGTTCCTCCACATGTTGTTAAACTTCAGAGTTCCTATGCTTGTGAGTGGCAGATGGAGAAGAAGAAACATGACAAACATTATAGATTATCAATATTGTTCAGCTAAAATTTCTAGCAAAGCCCAAAACTCCATTTTCACAGCACTTTCTTTATCACATGACATTTTGTGTTTGGAACTTATGATCTGGAGCAGTGGCTCCATGGTTTTGATTCTGTACAGGCACAAGCAGCAAACACAACATATTCACAGACACAGAATCTCATCAAGATGTTCGCCTGAGACCAGAGCTTCTCAAAGCATAATTTTTCTGGTTTGTGCCTTTGTATCCTCGTATACCCTGTCTTCCATCACACACGTTTGGTTCTCTGTTTATGACAAAAGTGCTTGGTGGCTGGTTAAAGCTTCTTTCTTAACCAACGCTTGTTTCCCTACTGTTAGTCCCTTCATTCTCATGACTAATAAAGAGTGTGTATGCAGGTTCACATGGAAGAAGTGAACATTCATCTCCATGACATATGAATGCGTCCCTTTTCATTCCCTTATTACTGCATGTACTCATGCATCACAAAGCCAAAAACAAAATTAAGAGCCAGTGTTACTGCACGGGTGGGTTTAAAGAAAATAACTAGAGTTATTTTTCTTAGAAAAGTTAGGGTCTCTGACCAAAAACGTGCTTAGATAGGCACTGGGACTAAGGTTCTATCCCCAGTACCCCATGTTGCAATGGCCCCACCCCTGGGTATGCTGAGCCTTCAATGGAGTCTGAAAGTGTTGCTGCATGACTTTAATCCCATTGATTCAGAGGCTGAAAACAGAAGGACCACTGAGTCCAAGCTGCACAGTTATACCCTGAACTAAATATATGAATAAATAAATAAACAAATAAATAAATATTAAAAATAAAAGTAAAAATGTAGAAAAGTTGAAATTTTTATTTTAAGGACAAAAGCAAAATTTGGAAACAAGATAATGGGAAGGGAAATAAGGGTTAATTCACTGTCATGTTTAAATTCGTTACTCAGAGCAAAACATATCAGTATTTAATTGTCCAAACAATATTAGCACAAACCTTTCTTTTCAAATAACTAAGAGAAATTAGTAGCATAACTATCTTAACTAATGTATGATATATATATATATTTATTTATTTATGTTATGACATAATAAATATTAATACATACATACTTGTTACCTTTTATTTTACAAAAAATTTTCATGATAAACCAGTAAGAGAATAGCAATGTTATTGCACTGTGCCAATTCAATATGATTTGCCACTTTATTTAATTTAATCTTAAAGAGAATAAAAATAATTTTCAAAGTTAGAAATTACAGAATTTAAAAAAAAAGATTTTTGGAACTCAAAAATAGTCGATATGTTGTACATTGTTATCTTCAAACTAGCTTAGAGTACCATATATAAGCTTATAAAATATGTCAATATTATACATTTTAACCATGAACTGTTTCCTTCAATAAACAACTAGAAATTAATACTCTAATCATTTTGCCTATCCTATGTATATGCATTCTTTTCATATTGTTGTCTTCACGTTAGGGGTTCAGATTGCCTGTTAGAAACATGCAAATTGGTAAAAAAAAATTAAGAGAAAGGGAAAGAAATAGTTCAATAAGAAAGAACAAATGAATTGAGCAATAGTAGAAAATAAAGGCAGGAATACTATATATGATATATAATTGTACTATTACTTTCTATTGTGGAGAGGAATACAGACTTTTGAAAATGAAAACAATTGCTAGATATTCTAAAAAAATTTATTTTAATAGTATTTAGTGTTACTTTTGAAAATTTTATCATCTTTACTCAGTGCTGTTCTTTTTGCTTGTCTGTTTTACTTCATTCTTTTTAGTCCAGCCTTTGCTTTCTATGTGGAATATATTTCTTTACCAGTCTCAGTTACTCATGAATTTTAATTTTCTTTTTCAAAATTAAATTTTAATTTACGTTTAACTTAGAGTTAGTTTTAACACTTTTAATATTGTTTTACTCATTCCACATTTTGTAGTTTGGATTTCTCTCATTTTTATTGCATTTCAGAGTTTTTACTTCAGCATTTGTTTTATACTAAGGCTATAACATCATGACTGTTTTATTGATTGATTGATTGATTGATTGACTGATTGATTGAATTTAATGTATTTGGTCGTTTTAGGGTCTCACTACACAGCTTGGGCTCATAATGATCCTCCTGCTTTTGGCCTCCCCAGTGCTGGGATTTGAGGCATGCACAACTATACCCTGACTCTTCCGTGCTTAGCCTGCTTTGGGGGTGGGGCTGGCACTGCAGGTGCTGCTAGGAATAGAACTTCGACCCCTGCACTTGTCTAAACTTGCTTAAGCAGCTACTTTACTCCACTTAGCTGTTCCATCCGCTGAATACTGTTCTAATTAAATAATTGTTTTAAAAGTTCATTATTGCATTTGACAGTTAACTATAATTTTTATATCTAAGTTCTTTTTATGTTAAGGTAAGCATTTTTTCCACAGTTTGGAGATGCAGCTAATTTGCAGACATCTTAAATATCTTGGGATATTTAACATCTTGATTTTCAACATCAGCACTGCAAAACAAAATGTACTCATAAGACAAACGCAAGAGTTGAGCAATACAACTGGTAACTTTTAAGCAGTTTTTCTTCTGCCAAGATTAACACTGAAAAATCCGAGCACTATAATATGCACAGTTGTATGCATTTTGAAATAGGCACACACATGACATCATCTACAAAATTACTGACATTTAAGTTGAAAACGATCTGTAATTTTGAAAATTTGAGTAAAGGAGCTCATTTTACATGATGAACAGAAGGAAAAAAGTCAATAAATCTTGTTTGGCAACAAATATTTCCTGTAGAATGTGTAATCTCTGACATTTCAAATTTTTATTCAATAAAAACCTCAGTTGTATGAAGTGCAATGCCAATGATTATTCAGGCACGTTTAGACATTAAAAATCTCTACTCCTTGTATGTCTGTTGCTTCTTCCCTCCCTCGATAAGCAAGGCACATCTAGGTGTGTAATCATCACAGGTTTTTTATTAAAGAGCTTTTCAAACACCAAAATCTAAAAATTGCACATCACCTCCAACACATCCTTCTTGACCTGGGTTCACTACTTTGGTTTGCTTTCCTACCCTTTGTTGTAATAGCACATAAGATCTACTACTGTGAAAAATTTTACTTCCACAGTGTATATTCTACATCCATGTAAGTTAATATATCATTTAAAAAAACTTATGCATTCTTTGTTTGACTGTTGCAGTATTTACAGAATATACTCCCTGTCTAGTCCTTGATATTAGGCAGTTATATGTGTACAACATATTTTCTTTATTTCTTTCCCTTCAATAAACAAAGAAACTTAGGTGACTTTGTGTTTATTATTGGGAATAATCTTGAAATGAAATTGGAATAAAAAGTGTCTCAGAGGTTCAGATCTTTATTTCTTTAGATATAAAGCAAAAGTCTGGATTTCTTGATCAAATGAGAGTAATATATTATTTTTAGTTTTGGAGGAAAATCTGTATAGATTTTAATGGCAGTTAAACTTATGTAAGTACTTCCAAACAGCAAACAGGTACAGTCTTCTGTGGTGTACTGTCTCCTTCAGGGTCCTCTGTTGTCATTTCTCATTCTAAGAATTTTCCTTTTTTCTAGAGAGCAAGAAAGCATGTTATTGGCTAAAATAGCAACAAGAACTACACAAAAAATGGATTATGTCCTTCTGTTCATCATAGAAAGCTGGGACAATTGTGAGGTGACTACTGTCACTCCTTTATGTCCTATTATGTTTTCATGATGTTAAAGGGTTTATTTTTTACTGATACAAATGCAAGTCACATGTTCATGAGAACAATCTGACCCCGAAATCCGACCTTATTCTAAGTCACTAAATCTTCCTTCCTGAACACGTTGATATCGTTTAACTTCGCTAATTTATTCTTCATTTCTCGTGGGTCTTCTTAGTGTACCAAGTATTGCTGATTACCATCAACCTTACATTTGTACAAAAATTAGTGCATGTATGTGTAAGTGTGTGAAAATCAGTCATTTGAAGCTTATTATCCATCAGGAACTAATCTTGGCAAATTGAAGTTAAGAATATAAAAATAACAGTAATAAAAGAATGAAGAAATACCATACCAATTTATATTTAATTCACTTTAATCAGCATGAGGTCAATAAATATTTAATGTGTCTTTCAAGGTTCTCATCAAATACAGTGAATTATAGGTTTTTAAAATTAAAAATTATTCTTTGTGTTGAATATAATAAAAGAAAATCTGGGAGGAGATACATCAAAGTTAAGAGCACATGTAATCGTTGCTTTCTTTCTTCTTTTTTCTTTTCTGTTTTTTTTCTTTCTTTCTTTTTTTTTGGTGGAACCAGGGATTGAACTCAGGCCCTTGCACTTGCCAAGGAAGCACCTATTCTACTGAGCTATCTCCCCGTGCCTGTTTTCTTTTCTTTTTATATATTGACATACTTTACAGTAACTTCTTTGCAATTTTATATATTATATTTTAGAATTTGTATATTGACATCAAATAATTCATAACCTAGAAATGACAGCTTATTTTTAAGCAGTACACGTAGTTGAAAGTGATATCATACCTTTAAATTTTATTTATTTTTATTCATTTTAATGAGAAAAAAAGATAATATGGCAATAAGACAATTTCAATACAGGTTAGTAGGGCAGTTACAATGTTAATACATTGCATATTGTTATATTTGTAGAAGTTATTTAGAGGAGAAAATGCAGACATGATATTTTGTATAAACAATATTAGTACAAATTTTCTACTCTCTAAGTTAAGAAAAAGCAGCTGTATATCTATCATAACTATTTTGTGTACACATATAAATTTTTTGCTTCTTATTTTTCAGATAAAAAGGTCATTTATTTACACTTTTGCAAAGTTAATAACATGTTATACAAGGTTGCCTAGTGACTAATAGCTGACTTTAACCAGATAGGATGTTTGTCTCAGGAGTGAGGTAGCTTGTTTGCTTTAAGCACTGAGGCCCCATTCCACCTACACACATTTGATCAATTCGCTAGCTTCTGTGACTCTCAACTTATCCCCCTTTTTTTGTTTTATTTTTTTTTGTCAGAGATGGGTGTTCCATTGCAGTTAGAGTTACTCTACTTGCAAAAGGCTTTAAAGGATCTTTTCATACTTGATGTCAGTCTAATGATTGTAGGTTTGCGAAAATAATTCAATATAGACTGATGGTTTATAATACTTGGCCATAGCTCTACAAGGTCAGTAAGGACTCAGGACATAACAGAACCTCTGTTGTGACATCCTGAAACTAAATCTTGTCCCAAATTTTCTATTCAATGGGATTATGTGGGTGCAGAGGAAGGTGACTGATGAGGTAGAGTGTGCCTAAGGAGAGTCAGCTAGAGAGAAAAAAAATTCTGTCAGGCTTTCACAGAGAGCGTATTGTTCAAGCAATGGCCGTGACTCATGCAGATGCCTGACACTGACAAAAGTCAACAAGGTGCAGTACATGGTTTCAGCGTAAATCCTGAGGGGATTACCCTGATGAGTATCAGCACATTTGGCAATTGTGCAAATTTGTTGACTTGAACCATTTACTGCTCAGCATATTAATATAGCTTTACTTTTTATACCTCGTGCTTACACTTTTCTCCTGGATGATTAAGACCAAGTTAAAGCAAGACTTAAAATGTAACTTTTGCTATCTGACAAGGTCAGTCAAATACCCTCAGGATTTACTCTGGAACTACGTACAGTAACTTGTTGACTTTTTATCAGTGTCAGGCATCTGCATGAGTCACAACCATTGCTTGAACAATTCACTCTCTGTGAAAGCCTGAAAGAATTCTGTTCTCTCAAGCTGACTCTCCTTAGGCATACTCTACATCATCAGTCACTTTCCTCTGCACCCCTATAATCCCATTGAATAGAAAATTTGGGACAAGATTTAGTTTCAGGATGTAACAGCAGAGGTTGTGTTATGCCCTGAGTCTTCAATGACCTTGTAGGGCTATTGCCAACATATTGACTATCGTTTTAGCTCATCTATCTCTCTAATTTTGATTTGAAAGTTTTGATTGTTAAACATCCAGAAAAGAAGATAAACGTTTTTATTATGCTGTAACAGAGGCCATTAAGCTTAACATCACTATGTGTTTGAATATCAAACATCTTATATATAAGATGGAACTCAATTTTCCAACAACCATGGATATTCTATAATTTAAATTCTTATAGAATGTGAAAAAAATTGCATTTTACACAAAAACTAGAAATCAAGCAATCATACAACATCATAGCTGGACAATCCTATGACTTTTTTGTCTCGCGTTTTCTTCTATTATTTTTCAAATGTACCTTACAGAGAGTACAGCAATAATTTCTATTACATTAGAAGAAGAACGCACTTAGAAGATCAAAATGACAGGTATTTCAAGCACAATTTTAATATTACACATTGCTGCCCTCAATGTAGTTGCTTAAATTCACAGATATCAACATATAGAGTTGGTCAGGTTGAAAATTCAACCCATTAACTGCTATTTTCAAAAGCCGGATGGAGACCCAGTCCTAGCCCAGGTCCGGTGAGTGTGCAGAGAGTTTCCTGCTACACTGCGACGGCGGGACCAGTCCCAGCCCAGGCGCAGCGTGGGCTGGACCCTCTCACAGCCCCTCGGGCCGCCCCACACCACTCTGCCGTACCTCCCCACCCATCCTGCCGAGTAGGAAATTCTGCCAACTTCCGGGAACTCCCACACCCAGTCCTAGTCCAGGTCCAGTGAGTGTGTGGAGAGCTTCCTGCTACCCTGCGCTGGCCAGAACAGTCCCAGCCCAGGAGGCAGCGTGGGCCAGACCCTCTACCACCCCATCCGGCGGCCCCCCAACCCCTCCGACGTACCTCCCCCATACCTCCCGCTCAGTAGGAATTCTGCCTACTTCCGGGAACCCCCAGACCCAGTCCTAGCCCTGGTCCTCAGCAGGAAGGAGCTGAGCACATCAGCCAGACCTAAGCCAGACACAGCTGGATAAGTCCAAACTCTGTAGATCTCCACCTTAACTTCAGTAGGTGTGAAGGTTATAACTACAGCAAAGATCTACAACAAAGGGCAGAGGAC
>NW_004524782.1:4000909-4003832 GCF_000260255.1 Octodon degus
TTCTAATGGTGTTTGTAAGTAGGATCACAAGTCTGCATCTTGTACAGCAATTAACCACTAAGAAGAATATATGCAGTGTATTATTTGTTGAAAAAAATATGTATAAATGCACGAATTGTGATATTGCAGAAACACAGATATGTGAATGATCAATAAAGTTTGCAATGTAACCTGAGGGGGGGGGAAATAAAATGAAATTATACACATAGAAAAAAAAATAAAATAACCACCTTACAGAAAAAAAAAGCTTGATGGAAATTAAGACCATTATTGCCTTAACCATCATGTTTATGCAAATGTATGGTTTTTCTCCTACCACATTTCTTGACTTCTCCCTTTGTCACCCTTTGTTGTTTAATCCTTATGTTTTCTCTTTCCATTTATTTGTGTCATAAAAACTTGGTTTCAAGTTTTTTTCTATATTTGAGTAATACTCCATTGTATAAAAACACCATATCTTTTGCAGCAATTCTTCAGGTGATGGGCATTTTGACTGTGCTGCTATAATCATAGGCACACATATATCACTATGATATGATGCATTCAGTTCTTCTAGGAAAATTCCCAGAATGGGGATAGATGTATTGAATGGGATTTCCAGACCTAGTATTTTGAGGAGTCTCCACATTGATTTCTGTAATTGTTGCACCTGTCTACATTTCCAAGCGCAATGGATAAAGGTTCCTTATTCCCACAGCCTCTCCAACATTTGTTTTTGGTTGATTTTTTATGATAACCATTTTCTCTGGTGTGAGATGGTATCTCAAACTTAGCATTTCACGAATGTCTCATGATGTGGAGTATTTTTACATGTGTTTACTTGCCTCTTTTATCTTCCTCTAAGAAGTGTGTGTTAATCTCAGATTACAATGTTTGGATTGGGTCTTTGAATTTTGGGCCTAATACTTTTTAGTTGTTTATAAATTCTATATATCAGACCTTTGTCTTAGTGCTTCTCAGGTAAGACTTCTTCCAGAATTGCGCGTTTTCTTTTCACTCTGTTGGTAATTCATTTATCATGCACAAGTTTCTCAATAAGAGAAAGTCCAAGTTGTTAACTCTTTCAAGTATTTCCCACTCAGTTTGATTTTTGTTCATAAAATGTTTGTATATCCCTATATCTTCAAGATTTCCTAGGGGGAACATCCACTTGTTGGTCCTCCTCCTATCCCCTCTTGGACAAAATCTTTTTTACTCCCAATAAATATATTAGGCTCATAAAAAATTTTTTTCTCCTACTTTCTCTTCTAGGAGTTTTCAAGTTTATCTTTTAATGTTTAGATCTTTAATCTATTTTTACTTTAGTTTAGTTCATGGTGATAGACTTAGGTATGGTTTTAGTTTTTGGCATGTAGAGGGACAAATTTTCAAGCACATTTATAAAAGAGGCTATATTTCCTCTACTTAATATGTTTGACACATTTGCCGATGATAAGATGGCTGAAGGAGTTGATAATTGTACGTACATCTTCAAATCTATTCCATTGACACACAAGTCAATTTTTAGATCAAAAACATGCTGACTTTATCACAGTACCTTTGTAGTATAATTTCAAGTCAGGGATTGTAATGCATCCTGCCTTTCCTTTTTCACCCAGGATTGTCTTTGCTATTCTGGGTCTTTTCTGGTCCAAAATAAATTTGAGGAATGATTTCTCTAACTCTGTGAGTTATTCTGGTGGCATTTTAACAGGGATGACATTAAATCTGTATAACAATTTGGGGAGTATGGCCATCTTCACAATTTTGGCTCTTTCTATCCAAGATCAAGGTATGTCTTTGAACTTTCTGATCCTCTACCATCTATTTTAGAAGTACTGTGTCATTGAATACATCTTTCATTTCTTTAGTTAGATTAACTCCTAGTTTATTTTACATGTTGCTATTGTAAATGGTATTTTTTCTCTAATTTCCATTTCAGTGTTTGTTATCTGTTTAGAGGAATGCTGTTGACTTTTGGGTATTGACTTTTTATCCTGCTATGCATGTATTACTTCTAGTAGCTTCTTAATGGAGTTTTTTGGATCTTCCAACTACAGTATCATGTCATCTGCAAATAATGATACTTTAGTTTATTCTCTGTCTATTCTTATTTGTATTCGTCTCTCTTTTCTAATGGGTCTAGCTAATAATTTCAAAGCTATATTGCATAGGAATAGTGAAAGAGGACAACCTTGTCTTGTCCCAGATCTGACAGCAAAGTATTTCTGGTTTTCCCTGTTTAGATTTATTTTAGCCATTGGATTTTCATAGATAGCTTTTATCAGATTGAGGGAGAGGGTATCTATTCCAATTTCCTGTAGGACTTTGAACATGAATGAGTTTTGGACTTTGTCAATTGCCTTTTCTGCATCTATTGAGGTGCTCATGTGGTTTTTGGATTTGGCTCTATTGATATAATGTATTACACTTGAAGATTTCCATATTTTGAGGCAGGCTTGCATCCCTGGGAAGAAGCCTACTTTGTCGTGGTATATAATCTTAATGATTTGTTGAATTATATTTGCTAATATTTACTGAGCTTCTTTTCACATATATTCATGAGGGAGATAGGGCTGTAGTTCTCTTTTTAGTTGCATTTTTTTCTTCTTTTGATATAGGTATAATACTTGACTCCAGGAAGGAGTTTGGGAGGATTGTTTCCTTTTCAATATCATTGCTGAGTTTGAGGAGTATAGGGATTATATCTTCTAAAAATATCTTGTAGCATTAAGCTGTGAATCCAACAGAAACAGGACTTTTGTTTGTCTATAGGCATTTTATTACATTTTGAATTTCACTGGCTGTTTTGGGATTGCAGAGAGTATTTATTTATTTTTTTTTCATTTCAATTTTATTGAGATCCTACTTACAAACACCATTAGAAAAAATCATTCTATTCATTAAGAGAATGCAACTATATATCTATCCCAACCACTTTGAA
>NW_004524782.1:4029851-4032257 GCF_000260255.1 Octodon degus
TTTGGAGTTATCCAGCTGCATCTGGCTTAGGTCTGGCTGCTGTGCTCAGCTCCTTCCTGCTGCGGACCTGGGCTAGGACTGGGTCTGGGGGTTCCTGGAAGTCGGCAGCAATTCCGGACCTGGGCTAGGACTCGTGTCTCTGCTTTAATGTTTAGATCTTTAATCCATTTTGACTTTAGTTTAGTGCATGATCATAGCCCTGGTTGAAATTTGAATTTTTGCCATGTAGAGAGCCAGTTTTTCCAGCACCATTTGTTAAAGACTCTATCTTTCTTCCAGTGAGTATGTTTGGTCCCTTTGTCAAAGATAAGGTGGTTGAGCGTGTTCGTAGGGGCTTCAGTGGTTCCTAATCTATTCCACTGATCCTCAGGTCTATTTTGATGCCAGTACCATGCTGATTTTATCACAGTAGCCTTGTAGGATAATTTCAAGTCAGGAATGGTAATGCCTCCTTCCTTGTCTTTATTGCCCAGAATTGCCTTTGCTATTGTAGGTGTTTTCTGGTTCCAGATAAATTTTAGGAATGATTTCTCCATGTCTGTAAGATAAGTTGGTGTTAGTCTGATAGGGATTGCATTAAATCTGTACAGCAATTTTGGGATTATGGCCATGTTCACAACATTGTTTCCTCCTATCCAGGAGCATGGAATAACTTTCCATTTTCTGAAATCCTCTACGATCTCTTTTTTCAGAGAACTGCAATTTTCCTTGAAAATATCCTTGACTTCTTTAGTTAGGTTAATTCCAAGGTATTTCATTTTCCTCAGTGCTATTGTAAAATGTATTGTTTCTATAATTTCCCTCTCTGTGTGTTTGTTGTCTGTGTAGAGGAATGCTTTTGAATTTTGGGTATTGACTTTATAACCTGCTATGCTACTGAATTTCTGTATTAATTCCAGTAGCTTCTTGGTGGAGATTTTTGGGTCTTCCAAGCAATCATGTTATCTGCAAGTAAAGATAATTTAACTTCTTCTTTGCCTATTCTTACTCCTTTTATTTCTTTCTCTTGTCTAATGGCTGTAGCTTAGTTTTGCAGAACTATAATGAATAGAAGGGGTGATAGACGACATCCTTGTCTTGTACCCGATCTAAGAGTAAAAGATTTCAGTTTTTCCCCATTTAGGATTGTGTTAGCCATTAGGTTTTCATAAATGGTTTTTACAGATTGAAGTAGAGGCCATCTATTCCAATTTTCTGTAGGACTTTGAGCAAGAATGAGTTTTCGACTTTCTCAAAAGGCTTTTGTGCATCAATGGAAATGATCATGTGGTTTTTAGTTTTCGCTCTATTGATATAGTGTATTACATTGATAGATTTTGAAATATTGAACCATCCTTGCATCCCTGAGATGAATCCTACCTCGTCATAGTGTATGATCTTCATGATGATTTGCTGTATTCTATTTGCTACGGTTTTACTGAGGATTTTGGCATCTATGTTCATGAGGGAGATAGGCCTGTAGTTCTGTTTTTTAGTTACATCTTTCCCTCATTTTGGTATCAATATAATACTTGCCTCCAGGAATGATTTTGGGAAGATTGCTTCCTTTTCAATTTCATGGAAGAGTTTGAAAAGTATAGGGACTACATCTGTAAATGTCTTGTAGAATTCAGCTATGAATCTATGCGGACCTGAACTTTTCTTTGCCGGTAGGTTTTTAATTACATCTCGTATTTAATTGGCTGTTATAGAGCTATTGAGAGCGGTTATATCTTGTCGATTCCGTTGTGGTAATTTGTACCTTTTTAGAAATCTGTCCATTTCTTCTGTGTCTTCTATTCTGTGAGAGTACAGATTCTCAAAGTAGCTATTGATAATCTTCTGAATTTCCACTAAGTCTGTGGTAATTACACCCTTTTCATTCCTTATTGCTTCTATTTCAATTATTTATTTTCTGTGTTTGATGAGGTTAGCTAGGGGCTTATCAATTTTATTTAGTCTTTCATAGAACCAGCTTTTTCTTTTTTAATTCTTTGAACTGTTTTCGTTGTCTCAATTGAGTTAACTTCTGCTGTTATCTTTATGATTTCCTCTTGTCTTTGGGCTGTGGGCTTGGTTTGCTCTTCCTTTTCTAGTTATTGAAGGTGCAGTATTAGGGTAGTTATTTGTTCCCATTCTGTTTTCTTAATGTGTGAGTTCACAGCTATGAATTTCCCTCTGAGAACTTCTTTCATCATATCCCATAAATTGCGATAAATTGTGCTTGAATTTTCATTGAATTGTAGATATTGTTGAATTTCTTCTTTAATTTTGTCTGTGAACCATTCGTTGCTGAGTAGGGTGTCATTTAATTTCCATGTATTGAAAGTTTTTTCTGGTTTCTTTTGTCATTTATTTCCAGTTTCATTGCACTGTGGTCAGATAATGTGCATGGGATAATTTCTGTTTTCTTGCATATACTTAAGC
>NW_004524782.1:4032357-4035882 GCF_000260255.1 Octodon degus
TGCTGTAGTTATAACCTTCACACCTACTGAAGTTAAGGTGGAGATCTACAGAGTTTGGACTTATCCAGCTGCGTCTGGCTTAGGTCTGGCTGCTGTGCTGAGCTCCTTCCTGCTGCGGACCAGGGCTAGGACTGTGTCTGGGGGTTCCCGGAAGTCATCAGAAATTCCTACTGAGCGGGAGGAATGGGGGAGGTACGGCAGAGGGGTGGGGGGGCCGCCGGAGGGGGTGGGACAGGGTCCGGCCCAAGCTGCCTCCTAGGCTGGGACTGGTCCCACCAGCGCAGGGTAGCAGGAAGCTCTCCACACACTCACCGGACCTGGACTAGGACTGGGTCTTGGAGTTCCCAGAAGTTGGCAGAATTTCCTACTCGGCAGGAGGGGGGGGGAGGTATGGCAGAGTGGTGGGGGGCGGCCCAAGGGGGTGAGAGAGGGTCCGGCCCACGCTGCGCCTGGGCTGGGACTGGTCCCGCCGGCGCACTGTAGCAGGAAACTCTCCGCTCACTCACGGGACCTGGGCTAGGACTGGGTCTGGGGGCTCCTGGAACTGGGCAGAAAATCCTACTCGGCGGGTGGGGTGGGGGAGGCAGTGAGGAATGGTGGGAGGTGGCCCGAGGGGCTGGGAGTGGGTCTGGCCCACGCTGCGCCTGGGCTGGGACTGGTCCCTCCAGCGCAGGGTAGCAGGAAACTCTCCACACACTCACCGGACCTGGGCTAGGACTGGGTCTGCTGAGAGTATTTATATCTTCTTGATTTCAGGTTTGATAATTTGTACCTTACTAGGAATTTGTCCATTTCTTCTGTGTCTTCAAATCTGTAAGAGTATAGAATCGCAACGTAGCTATTGATGATCTTGTGAATTTCCACACAATCTGTAGTAATTTCACACTTTGCAATCATTTTCCCTTGGATTTGAGGGGTTTTTTTTTCCTCTTTTTGATGAGGTTAGATAGGGACTTCTCAATTTTATTTAATCTTGCAAAGAACCAGCTTTTTGATTTGTTAATTCTTTGTATTGTATTTTTGTTTAAATTGCATTAATTTCTGCTCTAATCTTCATTATTTTGTCCTGTCTGTAGGATTTGTTTCATTTGCTCTTATTTTTCTAGACGTTTGATGTGCAGCATGAGGGTATTTATTTGCTCCCATTCTGTTTTCCTAATGTGTGAGTTCACAGCTCTAAATTTATCTTTCAGAAGTGCTTTCCTTGTGTCCCATGAATTCCAATCAATTGTGCTTAAATTTTAATTGAATTTTAGATATTTTTTAATATCTTGTTTAGTTTCATATATATCCCAATGGTTTCGGAGCAGTGTCATTTAATTTGTATGCATTTTGTGGTTTATTTTTTCATTTATTTCTAGTTTCATTGCTCTGTGTTCAGATAATATGCATGGGATAATTCCTGTTTCCTTGCATATACTTAAGCATGTCCTATCAACTAGTGTGTGTTGTATTTTAGAAAATATCCAATGTGAAGCTGAAAAAAATGTGTGTTCAGATGTGCTTGTGAACACTCTATGAATGTCCACTAAGTCCATTTCTTCAAAACTTTGGTTCAGTTCTGCTACTTCTTTGTTAATTTTTTGTCTGCTTGACCTATGTTTTTGGGATAAGCAATTGTTGTAGTCTCCTGTTCTCTTGTGATATTGAATATTATATTATTCATGTCAACTAAGATTTGTCTTAAATAGTTGAGTGCTACTGTGTTTAGTGCATACATATTTATGAGTGTTACCTCTTCCTCCTGAAATTTTCCCCTAAGCAGTATTTAGTGGCCTTCTATATTTCATTTGATCATTCTTGGTTTGAAGTTGAGATTGTCTGTCAACAATATTGCTCTGCCTGCTTATTTTCTGCTGTCCTGTGGCATGTAGTATTGTTTTCCATCCTTTGACTTCCAGTCTTTAAATTTATTTTTGAGCTAATTGTGCTTTTTGCATACAGCATATTTTTTGGATTTAGCCTCCTAATCCACTGTGCCAGTCCATTTCATTTAATTGGTGAATTGATTTCATTTATATTGATAATTACAAGTGAGATGTATTTACTTATTATTGACATGTTATTTACCTCCTGTTGTGTACAAGTTTTACTCCTGTATTTAATAGTTTTCCCTATTTGGTTGGTTTTTTCCATTCTCATTTGTGGAGATCTGATTATTTTTGTCCCTCTGTAGAATATCTTTTGGTAGTCTGGGTAGTGTTTGCTTTGTAATCATGAACTTCTTTTGTTGTTCTTTGTCATGGAAGCATTTCACTTATCCATTAAACTTGAAAGTGAGTTTTGTATGGTGTATCAGTCTGGGCTATGATTTGTTTTCTTAGGGGACTTGTACTTTGCTCAATGCTGTTCTTGACCTGAAGGTTTGTGAAGAGAAATCTATCGTTATTCTGATGAGATTTTCTTTAAATGTAATGTTTCTTTTCTTTAGCTTTTAGTATACTGTTTCTGTGCTGAATTTCTAGGATCTTGATTATTATATGTCTGTGTGTGGTTTTAATTGGCTTGATGCTATTTGGACTTCTATATTCTTCTGTTTTCTGAAAGTTAAATTGTGTCCAACTTTTGGAAAATTTTCTGCTATTACTTTTACACATATTCTTTTATATTATTTGTATTGTCTCCCTCTTTCTCGGTGATGCCTGCTTGTCTCAAGATTTTCATCTTTGCATTATCCTGCAAATGTTGAAAGACTTTTTTCCTGCATCCTACATGTTTGGGGAGATCTTTTCTTACCCTTTCTGAGAATGCCTCAGAATTCTTACCCTGAAGACACTACAATAATGTCTTCAAGATCTGAAACTCTATCTTTTCCTTCAAACCGTTTTTTCTTCATAATTTCATTGATAAACAAATAGCAATGAGACAGTTTCAAATCAAATCGAAAGTACAGTTTCAACAAATAATACACTGCATATATTCTTCTTAGTGGTTAATTGCTGTACAAGATTCGGACTTGAGATCCTATTTACAAACACCATTAGAAAAAAATCATTCTAGTCATGAAGACAATGTAACTATGGATCTATCCTAACCACTTTGAATACACAGATACAAAATGGATATTCATCTGTATCCCCTTTTTTGTTAAGTTCCATTATTTGACTATTTTAGGTGTGTAAACTCAGCAAAATATTCTAAAGAAGTACAGTAGCCCATAATACCATTGGGTCTTCTGTTTAACTGGCAATGCCAGAAATTGTTGACCTGAATCCCCCACAGCTCAACATAACAGTATGGCTTCACTGGGCATATTTCATCTTTATACTTTTCTACTGGATGGTTAAGAACAAGGTAAAGCAGGGCCTATGCAACAAGTGCTGTAGCTTTTGGGTTTGAGAAGGTCAGTAAAATGCCCTCAGGATTTATCCTGAGATTCTGTACCTCAGATTGTAGAAATTTTGTCAGTGTCAGTCGTGTGGATGAGTCACAGCCATTGCTTGGCCAATGTGCTCGCTGAGAAAGCCTGAGAGAATGTTTTCTCTCCATGTGACTCTCCTTAGTCACACTCTACATCATCGATCA
>NW_004524782.1:4035982-4036986 GCF_000260255.1 Octodon degus
TCAGATAATGTGCATGGGATAATTTCTGTTTTCTTGCATATACTTAAGCATGACCTATGGACCAGTATGTGGTCTATTTTAGAAAATGACCCATGCGCAGCTGAGAAAAATTCGTATTCAGCTGTTTTTCGGTGGAACACTGTATATTTCCACCAAGTCCATTTGTTTCAAACTCTGGTACATTTCTGTTATTTCTTTGCTAAGTTTTTGTCTGCTTGACCTATCTTTTGGAGATAAGGGTGCTTTAAGGTCTCCTGTTAAAATTGTGGTAATGGATATTGGATTTTTCCTGTCCATTAAGATTTGCTTTATAGTTGGGTGCTCCGATGTTTGGTGCATACATATTTATAAGTGTTACCTTTTCCTCTTGAATTTTTCCCCTAACCAGTTTATAGTGGCCTTCTTTATTTTGTTTGATCATTTTTGGGTTGAAGTTGAGACTGTCTGAGAATAGGATTGTTACCCTTGCTTTTTACTGAGGTGCTGGGTCATGTAATATTGTGTTCCGTCCTTTGACTTTCAGCCTATGAATGTCTTTATGAGTTAAATGCATTTCTTCTATACAGCATATAGTTGGATTTTGTTTCCAAATTCACTGTGCAAGTCAATTTTCTTAATTGGTGAATTGATTCCATTTACAGTGGTGGTTAGAATTGAGATGTATTGAGATACATTGACTTACCTTATTAAATTGGTTGCTTCTGATCTCATTCATGGAGTTCTGATCATTTTGGTCCCTCTCTGGATCATCTTCAATTATCCTGTGTAAGGTTGGCTTTCTCATCGCGAAATTTTTTAGCTGTTCTTCTCATGGAATTATTTCACATCTCTATCAAACTTGAAAGAGAGTTTTGCAGGGTATAGTAGTCTGGACTGAATTGGTTTTCATAGAGGACCTGAAGTACTCTGCTCCATGCTCTTCTTGCCTGCATGGTTTGTGAAGAGAAGTTGACCGTAATTTTGATGGGTTTTCCTTTGAATGTGATCTGCTTCTTTTCTCTAGC
>NW_004524782.1:4037457-4038999 GCF_000260255.1 Octodon degus
CCTTTTTCTAAAATTTTGGTCTGCAAACTTAGGTCGTTAACCATCCAGAAGACAAGCTTATTGTTATTATCAAACAACTTAGGCTGTTAAGCTTAACCTCACTATCTGTCTGCATATCAAATATCTTAGGCATAACATGGAACAGGTATTTTTCATCAAGTATTGATATGTTGAAATTTAAGTCCCTACAGAATATGATAAAACATTTAAAAATTAGAATATACTTTAAAAATAGGCATAAAGAATTATATACTTCTGATGTTTGCACATAAGTCAAAAAATCTCACCATATACAACCTTGAAGCAGGACAGTCCCACAATTTTCCTTTTCCTCTCTCTTGCTTTCCTTCATCACCCCCTTCTTCTTGAACAACCACCTACCCGAGAGACAACATAGCAGCAACTGGCATGTCATGACAAGCAGCCCATATTCGGAAGACCACAATGACAGGCTCTCCAAGCATGAAACTACTATTACAAATTACCATGGGCAGTGCAGTAGCTTGGTTCAAAGGTATCAGTATATATAGTTAGTCAGGGTGAGAATCTTTCCAATTAACTACTAGATTAAAAAACCTTCTCAAGATTCTCAGGATGATTTCCTTGCTTATCTTCTACATATAACTGTATGGATTCATGCTGGTATGTTTCCTAGGTCTTCTCCTTTCCCTCTCTTGATTAGTTAGTCCTTGAGATCCTGCTTTCCTTTTAATTGTATTATATCTTTCTATTTGTATTTCTTCTTTTGAGTTCTTATACTAGGGAGACTATACGATATTTACACCTGTGTGTCTGCTTTATTTCACTTCTGAGTATATGTTCAAGTGGCATCCACTTCAATATAAAGGCTTGCAGTTTATCATTCTTAATAGCTGAAAAATACTCCATTGTTTAAAAATACCACGACTTTTTCAAACATTCCTCAGGTGATGGACATCTTGGTTGTTTCCAAGTTTTGCTATCACAGATTGTGCTGCTCTAAACATGGGCACACACACATCACTATGATATGATGATTTCAGATCCTCTGGGAAAATTCCCAGCAGAGGAATAGCTGGTTTAAAGGGGATTTCCAGACAAAATTTTCTAAGGAGTCTCCATGCTGATTTCCATAATGGTTGCACCAGTCTACATTCCCACCAGCAGTGGGCAAGGTTTCCTTTTTCCCCACAGCCTCTCTAACATTTATTGTTGGGTGATTTCTTTATGATAGCCATTCTTGCTGGGGTGAGATGATATGTTAATATGGCTTTAATTTGCATTTCACGAATGGCTAGAGATGTGAAGCATTTTTTCATATATTTATTCGCTTCTTTAATTTCTTCCTCTGAGAAGTGTGTGTTCATCTCGGATGCCCATTTCAGGACTGGGTCTTTAAATTTTGGGGCCCTAGTGCTTTTTAGTTCTTTATAAATTCTAGAGAGCAGACCTTTGTCTGAGTACCTATTTGTCATGACATTTTCCAAATTTGTGGGTTGCCTTTTCACTTTGTTGGTAATTTCTTTTGACGTGAAAAAACTTCTCAGTAAGAGCAGGTCCCAG
>NW_004524782.1:4047402-4068491 GCF_000260255.1 Octodon degus
TATATCTTTCTGCTGTTGCTTATTTACTATCGACGCTCTTAATTCATGCATTTGAGCCGAGAGAGTGCCCTCCGCACTTTTTCTGGGTGGGTGCTGGGTTTCTTCCATATGTTTCTGCATTTGATTCTTTAGTTCAGATGTTATTAATATAAGGATTTGTTTTCTCATTTCCAGTCTGACGTCTTCTATATATTTCTGCAGCTGTACTTTATTTCAGAAGCTGTTGATTCATTGCTTTCAACTGTGTGATTTCTAATTTTTTCTGTGTTAGTGTCCTCTGTACTTGTTACAGGTGGGCTTGGGTTCTGAGGTTGCATTTTGTTCCTTCTCGTCATTTTGTGTAGCACTGTCTTCTGACCTTTGTTATAGATCTTTGCTGTAGTTATATCCTTCGCACGTACTGAAGTTTAGGTGCAGCTCTACAAAGTTTGGACTTATCCCGCTGCGTCTGGCTTGGGTCTGGCTGCTGTGCTCAATCCTTCCCACTGCTGCCCTCAAGGGTGAACCTGTTGTGCCCCTGTGGCGAGATGTTCTGCTCCTGGACTAGCTGGCTTGATCTATTCTCTACACTCTCCCCTGCAGGGATTGCAGCTGCAGGATTACACCTCAGTCATGTATGCCAGGCCTGAGCTGTGCCTGGAGGGGGCAAGGTGATGTAGGAGGAAGAGGAAGCTCTCTGCACACACTCACAGAACCTGGGCTAGGACTGGGTCCGGGGCCTCCAGGATGGGGCAAAAATTCCTACTCGGCGGGCAGGGTGGGGGAGGCACTGGGGAGTGGTGGGGGGCAGCCCAAGGGGCTGGGAGAGGGTCCAGCCCACTCTGTGCCTTGGCTGGGACTGGTCCCTCTGGCGCAGGGTAGCAGGAAGCTCTCTGCACACTCACCAGACCTGGGCTAGGACTGGGTCTGTGGGCTCCCGGAACTCGGCAGAAAATCCTACTCAGCGGTCGGCGTGGGGGGCCCACTGCGGAGTAGTGGGGGGAGGCCCAAGGCGCTGGGAGATGTTCCGGCCCACTCTGCGCCTGGGCTGGGACTGGTCCCGCTGGCGCAGGGTAGCAGGAAGCTCTCCGCACACTCCCAACCTGATAACTTGTTGCACCCTCTCTAAATCAAGAGAGAGAGGGCGAGGGAGATAGCTCAGTAGAATAAGTGCAAGGTCCTGAGTTCAATTCCCAGTACCTGCCTACCCCCCAAAAAAGAAAAAAAAAAGGAGAGAAAGAGTGAAGATGCTCTCATAGATCTGTGTTTAGCAAGGTATCTCAGCTTACTGTGTCTGGATCTACCAAGTTCAAACTCCTACAGAATATGCCTAGCTTGGGTCTGGTTGCTGTGCTCAGCTTCTTATTCCTGCTGCAACACACCAGGCCTGGGCTCTGGCGGGAACGGAAATCTGCTAGGGAACAAGGAAGGTCTCACAAACACAGGGCGTGACCTCAGGCTGGAGAGATCCAATGGGTGCTCAGGTCTCACACACATACCAGGATTAGACTGAGGCTAGAGGGGTCTGACAAGCATGGTGGAAGTACAAAATAGCTGTTGATGATCTTCTGAATTTCTAGAGGGTCTGTGGTAACTTTGCACTTTTCCTTCCTTATTGCTTGAGTTTCAGTTTTTTCATTCTTATTTTCGATGAGATTAGATAGGGACATATCAATTTTATTTAATCTTTCAAAAAACCAGCTTTGCTGTTGTTCTGTTTTCCAAATGTGTGTGCTCACGGCTTTGAATTCTCCTCTAAGAGCTGCTTTCATGCTATCCAATCAATTCTGATAAGTTTTGTTTGGATTTTCATTTAACTGTAGATATTGTTTAATTTCTTGTTTAAGTTCATCTCTAACCCATTGTTGGTTGAGGTGGGGTTGTACAATTTCCGTGTATTTAGGTGTTTTGTGTGGTTTCTTTTGTCATTTATTTCCACTTGCAGTTCACTGTGGTCAAATAATATGCATGAGATGATTTCTGTTTACTTGAATGGACTTAAGCATGACCTATTGACTAGTATGAGGTCTATTTTAGAAAATTTCCCATGTGCAGCTAAAAATAATGTGTATTCAGATGTAGTTGAATGGAACACTCTGTCCATTGCAACACTATATCCATTCCAACACTATGTCCACTAATTCCATCTGTTACAAGTTCTGGTTCCAATCTGCTGATTTTTGCTAATTTTTTTCTGTTTAACTTATCTTTTTGAATTAAGGGGGTATTAATGTCTCCTACTAGTATTTTGGTACTGGATATTGTATTTTTCCTGTCCATTAAGAATTGTCTTATATAGTTGGGCTCTCCTATGTTTGGTGTGCACATATTTATGACTGTTACATCTTATTCTTGTATTTTTTGCCTAAGTAATATGCAGCAGCATTCTTTTTTATTTGGCAATTCTTGCTTTGAATTTCAGATTGTCTGCAAACAGAATTGTGAACCTTGCTTTTTTCTGAGTTCCTGGGCCATGTATTATTGTTTTTTATCCTTTGAATTTCAGCCTCTGATCTTCTTTATGAGTTAAGTGCGTTTCTCCTATACAGTATATTCTTAGATTTTGCTTTCCAATCCACTGTGTCAGTCATCTCTGAATAACACTCCATTGTATAAAAATACCATATCTTTTTCATCCATTCAAGTTCATTTTGGTTGTTTCCAAAATTTGGCCATAAGAAATTGTGCTGCTATAAACATAGGTGCGCATATATCACTATGATATGACATTTCAGTTGCCTTGGAAAAATTCCCAGTAGGGGGACAGCTGGATGAATGGGATTTCCAGTCCTAGGTTTTTAAGGAGTCTCCACACTGATTTCCATAATGGTTGCACTAGTCTACTAATCTGCATTCCCAGCAAGAGAGCAGAAGGATTCCTTTTTCTCTACAGCCTCTCCAACATTTGTTGTTGGTTAGTTTCTTTATAATAGTCATTCTTTCTGTGGTGAGATGGCATCTCAGTGCTGTTTTAATTTGCATTTCATGGATGACTACCGATGTGGAGCATTTTTTCATATATTTATTTGCTACTTTAATTTCATTATCTGAGACGTCTGTGTTCAACTTGGATGCCTATTTCTCGATTGGGTCTTTAAATTTTGGTGTCCTAATGTTTTTAGGTCTTTATACATTCTAGATATCACACCTTTGTCTGAGTGCTTGTTGATTAACGTTTTTTTCCAAATTTGTGAGTTATCTTTTCACTTTGTGGGTAATTTCTTTTGACGTGCAAAATCTTCTCAATAAGAGGAAATCTCATTTCTTAATTCTTACAAGTATTAACGGAGCGGTTTGATTTTTCTTCGTGAAATCTTTGCATACCCCCATGTCTTCAAGTTTCTTGTACTTTCTCTTCCAGGATATTTAGTGTTTCTGTTTTAACGTTTATATCTTTATCTATTTTAACTTTAACTTAGTGCATGGTGATAGACCTTGGTCAAGTTTTAGTTTTCGGCATGTAGAAAGCCAGTTTTTCCAGCACCATTTGTTAAAGAGGTTGTATTTTTGCTGTAAGCATGTTTGGCCAATTAGTCATAGATAAGGTGGCTGAGTGTGTTTGTAGTGGCTTCTGCATCTTCTAATCTATTCCAGTGACACTCAGGTCTATTTCATTGCCAATATCATTGTTGATTTTATCACAGTAGACTTGTGATATAATTTTTTCTCTTTTCCTTCTTTCTTGCTTGCCTGCTTTTTCTTTCTTTCTTTCTTTTGTTCTTTCTTTCTTTCCTTCTTCCTTTCTTTCTTCTTTCTTTCTTTCTTTCTTTCTTTCTTTCTTTCTTTCTTTCTTTCCTTTTTTTCTGAATCACGGACTGAACTCAGCCCCTTGCATTTACCATGAAAGCACTTATTCTACTGAGCTGTCTCCCCAGCCCCAATAGCATAATTTCAAGTCAAGAAATGTAATGCCTCCCGCCCTTTCTTTGTAGCCCAGGGTTGGCTTTGCTATTCTAGGTCTTTTCTGGTTCCAAATATACTTTAGGAACAATTTCTCTAGGTCTGTGATGTATATTAGTGGTATTTTGATGGGGATTGCATCTGCTACTTTTTATGCTCATATTTTGTTTTTATTTATTTTGGCTCCTTTTTTTCCTCACTGAAGCCTCACTAATAGTCTTACATTGTTCATCTTTGTATCCTCTTGCAGGTGTTGAATTATATTTCCTTTCATCCTATTTGTTTTTAATACATCTTTTCATTCCTTTTCACTAGCTGCAATAGTGTCTTAAAGGTCTGAATCTCTATCTTCACTTTTATTCAAATGGTTTTGGATGCTTGTGTTTAAGGTTTTAATTTCCTGTATATCTCTTTGAACCTGCTTCATCCACTTATTTCTTTTCTATATTGCTTATTCAAGGATTTCATCATTTTTCTATTCTCCTCTCTTATTTATCAGTGTCTTCTTTAGAATCACTTAATAATTACCATCATTCCTTTTTTTCTTCAGCGATTATTTCTGTTCTGATTTCTCTACACATTTGAGTACTTGCTTCTTTACATCACATACTTTAATTTCTGAGATTTCACGTGTGTGATTCCCATTTCTTCCATGCTAATGTGTCCTGAATTTGTTCTAGATTGGGTCCCGGATGTGAGAATGCATTTTGCTTTTTTTCTTTTCATTTTGAATTGCACTGTTCTCTAACTTTTCTTTTTCTTTTTTGGCAGAACTGGGGAATGAACTCAGGCCCTTTTGCTTGTCAGGGAAGGACTTATTCTACTGAGCTATCTCCCCAGCCAACTCTGACCTTTCATGTAGAGCTTTGGCATCGTTATTAACTTAGCATCTACCGATATTATTACCCAAGACAGATTTTGTAGCTATGGAAGTTACAGTTTTGTTTTTATAGAGCTACAATTAACAACACTAATAATGGGTAGTGATACTGAGTAGTTGAAAAACTTTAGTAACTAACTGGCATTTTAGACCACATAAACAAATATTATGAGTCTATAACTAAGCAGATATCAAATTGGGAATTTGTATTTAAGTTACTTCTCCTAAGTTCTATCTGCTCACCTCCCCTTGATATACCTGTAGTCTTCCAACCAGACTAGTTCACTCTGGTTACCTGCTGACCATCCCAATCAAGAGAGAAAGATACAAGAACCTCTCATAGATCTGTGTATAGCAAAGTGTCTCAACTTACCATGCTCAGATCTACCAAGTTTGAACCTGTCCAGGTGGGCATGGCTTGGGTCTTGCTGTGTGCTTTGCTTCTTCTTGCCTTAACCTGTGGGTGTGAACTCACTGTGCCCCTCTGGCAAGATGTTCTGCTCTTAGATTAGCTGGTGGGTCTACCCTCTATCTTCTCTGTAGGTAGTTCTTTCACAGCTTTCCTCACCAGGCCTATCTGATGGAGAAGGCCATGGCATTAGTTTGGGCAGTCCATACACAGGTGCCTCATGAGCATTGGACTGAAGAAGTTCCAGTGAACAGACAGGAAGGCCTATACACTTGTGGGGCCTTGGCATTGGTCAGAAGTAAGTTCTGGCTGACAGGCAGATGGTAGGAACAACACACTTGCAGGACCAATGCGCTGCTTAGAAGATGAATCCGGTGGATTGGTAGAATGCTCCACACATCAGTAATATCATACTTGTAAATTGTAAACTCTGTTACATTTATCTATTTGTTTTTTCCAATGCAAATATAATTCTGACTAAGGGTAATGCTTTTAACTCAGTGGGGGAGTACTTGCCAAGTAGGGTGCAGGTCATGGGTTTGAATGACAGTTCCAGAAATATAAATTGCATGGGTTGAAAATCAATTTTTAAAAGTCATGCTGTGTAGGTGATTGGCAAAGTTCATGCTGCCAGGATGCTGAGGCAGAAAAATTGAAATTTTAAGGCCATCATGAGTAACATATTAGGACCATATCTGAAAAGCTACAAAAGCAAACCAAAATATTTGAACACATGAAGAATATTTTTAATATTATTACCTAAATAGAATATAAAATAGTAAAAAGAAACAAAAAGAAAAAAACATTAGAAATGATATAGAACATCATCGCCAAATGAAAATATATAATTCTACAATGGTTGTTTTATTGCATAACGTTGTCTTCTATTTATATCTTCAGATTATCAGATACAACCATGCAGAATTGGTGGGCCAAGTCAGAAAGATAAACTAATTTTTAAGAAAAAAAAGAGAAGAAAAAAATTAAGCATAAACTGTGCTACTCTATAAAATATCAGTAGAATTATTCAACCCATTTTTCATACATACATAGTCATGTCTCTTTGCTCCACACTGACCTGTCTCTTACATCACCCAGAATTCTTTAATAAATATGACAATTCTTTTGGCTGAGTCTAGATGTCCTTTCAAATCCAGAGATTGGTTTGGCATTGCTGTGTGGAGATGATGGGCTTGCTCACCTTGGGTGTGAGGTTTCACATTCCTTAAAGATATCTAGCATGTAACTCTGAAAGAATATAAAGCACAGAGTGAGTGTCACTACCATTGCTTTCTGCTTTGCTACCTCCTAAATTGTGCCTACTTTGAATATTTTCTTTGTTCAGATGCCATAAAACACTGTCTTGCAGCCAGCTAACTATGACCTAAAGTTCTCACAACTGTAACCTAAGTAAGCCTTTCCTCCTTTCACTTTGAGTGCCAGACATATTGTCTGAGAAATTGAAAAAGTAAAACAACCATTAATGCAAAAATAAATTTGCATTCTAAGTACAAAATTGTTTATGTCAGCAAAACTAGATTGTTTTCATCTCCCTATCTTCTCGTCCCTCTTACAAGTCTCTCTCTTCATGGGAACTCTATGCTGAACTCTGAGGAAAGATAATATATCTTCCTTTTTTGTGGCATACTCATATATATCAAACACCAGGAAGACTTTGTGTAAGGGTTTCAATTACTGTCTGTTGTTTTAAATGCGTTTGTATATTTGCATGGCACTTAAGATCTTTTAAAGCATTTCATTCATGTTTTCAATATTTCTGTTCCTTATTTATTAGTTTTAGGACTACAGTCTATTGTGAGCATCTTATAGAACTAATCATTCTCCTGTTGATACACTCATCTTTATCCAGTGCTACTGTGGCTTGTGAAATCTAGAATGTATGTGGGTGACTACACTGCCCACATGCCCAGTTTGCTTTGGCTGTATTTGTCTTTCCCTCCCCTTGTTTTTGTTTGTGTTTCTTTATTGACTGGTAATATGGAGCATTTTTTCAGGTGTTTATATGACTCTTCTTGTTTCTGCTTCTGAAAGCTGTGCTTTCATCTTGGATGCCCATTTTTGGATTGAGTCATTAATTTTGGGGACCTTTGTTTTTTTGGTTCTTTATGTATTCCACATAGAAGACTTTTGTTTGTGTGATTATTGGTTGTGATTTTTCCAATTGGTGGGTTATCTTTTTGCCCTGTTAGTGGTTTATTTTCATGTGCAGAGACTGCTTAGGGGGAGTGGGTCCCGGTTTTTTGATTCTTTCAAGCATTTCCAGTTTTGATTCATGAACTGTGTCTGCCCGAGTATCTTTGTGATTTCAATCTACTTTCTCTTGCAGGTGATTTGATGTTTCTGTTTTAGTATTTAGATCTTCCAAACATTACCCTTCTGCTTATTTTCCCAAAAGAAAGAAAAATATCACAACACAATGATACAGGTGCACACATGCTTATGGCAGCACAATTTGTCATAGATAAATCATGGAAGCAGCAAAATGCCCATCACCTAAGGAATGCATGGAACAGATATGGTATTTTTATACCATGGAGTATTATTCAGCTAAAAAGAAGGAGAAACTCGAAGCCTTCATAAGTAAGTGGATTCAACTAGAGGTTACACATTCAAATGAAAACTATTAGATGTACATTTGAAAATATCTTATAGCTTCCTTAAAGTAAGATCTTGAGAGAAATTGTTCTCTATATTTGTCTAAAATAGTATGATTTAGGGCCAGCCAAAAAGCTCACGGGATTAAAGTGCCTGTAAGCAGGTGTAGGGTTTGGGAGTTTGATCTCTGGGCCTGATGTACCAGCCCTATCCCCAGGGTGCACTGAGATGGCAATTGAGACTGGGTGTGGTGGTGTACACCTGTAATCTCAGCATTTGGGAGGCTGCAAATAGTTGGATCGCTATGAGTCTGATCTAGTAGTGAGACCCTGAACACCCTGTAGATCCTTCCCTAAAATAAAAAAAAAAAACATGCTGAAATCTTCATACCGGAGCTATATATGTGCACTAGCGTTTATAGCAGCACAAAGTGACATGGCCAAGCTGTGGAAACAAAGAAACCCTGGCCCCTGCTCCTGCTTGAAGGTCATTTAATCTGCTGAACTATTTTACTGGTCCTCTAATTTCTTTCTTATTGCATCGTCTAGCTCATTATTTCATTCTTCCACAGGTTAGTTTTCGAACTAAAATGTAGGTTGAACTTAAAATGTGAGGCTAAAGTCAGCCTGTTTGCACAGATAGTATGTTTTATTTAAATCATCCCCACTTGATGCACGAGCAAGTGGTGAATGTACCTAAGACCATAACCTTACAACAAATAACCACAAGCAATCAGAGGCACTGAATTTCCAGTGTATCAGATGCTCAGAATGCTTACAAAAAGACTACAGAAGGAAATTATTGAACCAAGGGACACCATTTTCTGTCATTTCTCTTTCTCTGACCTAAGTACAACCCTAATATATAATTATATGAGACAGTTTACAATGAGTTCTGTTCATATTCCTTCACCATTGTCCAAAATTTTTCTCCCTTAAGCAAATATTTTTACACTGATCTAGGTTCTTTTGGTCTTTTTACTTGTAAGAAACAAATTATAATAGAAAACACATAAAGAAAAGAGGAAAAAAGGAAGAGTATGAAGAAATGATTGATCAGTAAAGGAAGAAAAGGAAAGAAAAATTACAAGAAATTAATATGTATTATGTATGTGCACCGACATTCCCCAAGGCATGTAAACATAATGCACAACAAATATGGACCAATAGACTGAAAGTTAAAAAGCAGTGTGTAAAATTAACTACACATATATTGAATTTAAAACTTTACCAATATCAGGATTTCAGGTCCTAATATAAGGAATTATCTAAGGCACATGTTTACTTTCTATATTTTTGATAAAACATTCCAGACAAGATAGATAGGACATTATAGCATATGCAAGTAGAGTTTTTTTGAAAAATGATGAATTTACCAAGAGATGCAGAGGGCGCAAGTGAGCTAAGGAGGGAGGTAAAAGGTGACAGAGAGAAAAAGAGTGTTGATTTTTTTTCCATGGTGCCAAGAAATAAGTCTACCTATTCAGAACACAGGAAGCTTTGTAGACCTAAGTTCCTCATGCACTACAGAAAGCCACTTTGTCATCAGAAAGGGAAGACATAATTACTTTTTATTTATTTATTTATTTATTTATTTATTTATTTATTTATTTATTTTAGTGGAACTGGGGATTGAACTCAGGCCCTTTTGCTTGCCAGGGAAGCACTTATTCTACTGAGCTATTCCCCCAGCCATCTCTGACCTTTCATGTAGAGCTTTGGCATAGTTATTAACTTAGCCCCTTATAATTACTTTTAAATTGAAATATATATGCATACAAACTATGGATTATATCATTCTGTAAGAATTATATTATAGCATTTATTCATATTATAAAGAAACATGTGATTGCTGGATGACAGTTGAAAAGACAGCAAAAGTTCACCTTGGAATTTGATGTTCCTCCATGTTCTCCAACTTGAGAGAAATCTCACAGTTTGTTATTCTATCTTTCTAGTTCCTTTACTATCCATTGAATTTCTTCAGTGAATTAATACAGTATGTGTACTGTGGCCTCTTCATATCAAATCATTATGGAATGATCTGGAAAATGGGGTGCTCATTGCTCCAGTAAAGAGCTGCGTCTTCTCCTGAATAGGCTAGGGTGCACTATTCAAGATGAGATGAATCTTCTCATCCTTCAAATATAATGAACAGCGAGCAGGAATAAATTCCATTTTACAGTTAACAGGATGCTGAAGAATTTACTCAATCCTGAGATGGGCGTCATTATCTGGTAAAAAGATCTTGTGCAATCATCTTCAGCAAAGATGACTTTAGCAATTCACCTTCAGCAAAGATGAGAAGATGCAGCAAAGATGATGTGTGTGACTACAGTACAGAAAGGCCCCACCAAAAATTCTAAAGAGGAGCTCTGTGGGCTACTGACCAGTCAATGGAGAATGTGTGCTGGCCACAATTCTAGAGCATGCCATTAAGCGTGCACAGTGCTCAGGGAAGATATAAAGTTCTCAAAATTATTTGTTGCTGGAGTCCTGGTATTTGGACAGGGATATGTGTTGTACAGAATATTACATGAAGTAATCAGAAACACAATCTTACACACTTCATGATTTTCCTGTATGAGAAACCTAATATGTACATTAAGTGTAAAAGAAAAAAATGTGTAAAAGAAAATTCATCTTAAGCAAATGAGAAGGAAACCCAGAGAAGAGGGAGGGTCACAAGCTAAAAAGGAAGGGGTTACGAAGTGTTGCATATATGCACCAAGTCCTTATGTGGGTATGGTCATCATGTAAAGCCAATGTACACAATTTGTATAGATGATGCTGATATAGAAATATATAGATAAGGATAGACATAAGCATAGATGTAGCCATAGATATAGACACAGATATAGACATGCTTCAAAGACAGGGAAGAAAGGTTAAGGGAAAGTAATAAAAAGGGTAAAAAGGAATTAAGAAATAGAATGGGGATAAAGTTCAGAGGCATAAGCACATGCCTGACAATATCAACTGTGCCTGATAAATATAACCATGATGCACTATAAATATTTATGAATAAAATAACAGCAGGTTTGTGAATCTGATTGTAAAACTATGGAAAAATTCTTAAGTCTCTTACTCTGTGCTATTATTAACTTTAGGTATTGGTTATTTTTTGCTTGTAAGACCTTGACTACTAACTTGAACAATAACTTTGTGTATGTGTGTGTGTGTGTGTGTATGTGAGTTTTAGACCAGTATCTATATAAAAGTAGAAACACATGTGTATGAATATTTGTCAGTTACAATTGGATAAATACACAGGCTTCACTGAGTTTTGCTCTCTTGCAGACACTGAAGCTTTCAGCTGTTGGGGAAGGATTGTCCAAACAACTCAAACTCTCTGTGCATGGAAATACCCAGAGAAACTTCTAATTGATTCTGAGAATTGTGATCTAGAAAGAGCTTGTTTGTTTCTTTAGTTGATTGTTATAATCATCTTGGCTGCCTGAACATGCACTATTGTGAAAATTACAGATGAACTTTTAATTTCATTCCAGGGGGCCCTGGGATCTCACAACCATGTCCCATATCTTGGTGATTGGCCACCTACTTCCCTACAAGCAGACCATTCCTTACCTATCTCCTCAGATGACTGATCAAGAAGCTGGTAGGTGCTGGGTATTTTCTTCACTTTTTGTTTTACTCTGTGTAGTACAGGTTGTGAGAGAAAGATCTGGTTCGCCATCTCTATTTAGTTATGTTTTTCATGTGTAGAAAGTAATTATTTATAGGTGGTAAAGACACAGGGAGGAAAGATGGTGCTTGAGGCGCAGGGTTGACTGTGGGAAGAGACTCAAGATCAGAGATCCTCAATTGTCTCTAACTGCTCCCCTGTGCTTTCATATATCCAGCAAAAACATATTGTGGTAGTATTTCCAATAGCAATAACCCTTCAATTACAAAAGCTCTATGCTTATGAACAGGAAAGCAGTATGTTTTTACCTACTGTGCACGAATCAGAGACTCTCATATCACTTGCATTCTTGCTTCAGTAATATGTACTATTTCTGGCAATGAGAATGCTGGACAATGTTGAGCAAGCATTTTTCTTTAAAATCATATGTTTTAAATGGCAATTTTTGTTTAATAGTAAGTTTTCTCTTACCAAGGTTGAAAAAATGAATGGAGATGATGTGTAGATCTCTGTGTAAATATTTTTATGCTAGTAATCATCTTATAATTTTATTGAGAAACAAAAATGAGACAGTTTCAAAACAAATTAGTAGGACAGTTTCAGTAATTAATACATTGCATATTGTTATTTTCTTAGTGGTCGTTCATATTACAAGATGCAAACATGATATCCTGTCCACAAACACTATTAGAACAAATCTTTCAATTCATTTAATTAAGAGAAAGTAGCTGTACATATATCCTAAATATTTTGAATATACAGATAGAAAATGGTCCTTCATTTTACAGACACCAAATTGGTCAAGCAATGGCTGTGACTCATCCACATGGCTGACACTGACAAAAGATCTACAAACTGCAGTACAGGGTTTCAGGATAAATCCTGAGGGGATTTGACTTAACTTGTCTAATACAAAAACAAAAGTTACATTTATAGTAATAATTTTGGACAAATTTTCTTTTCTCATTTATAAATGTCATTTTCATAAAAATGTTAACTTTTAGTTGAAAGATTTAAAATGTCCAGAATCCAAAGAGGTCAGCTTGATCCTGAATCATGAATGTGCTCGTATTTTCCAGGATTAAATTCTTACTGTTATTTTATGATTCTACCTTATCATTGGCAATTACCACGTTTGTGAATTCTATTGATTGTAGTGGATATATTTTGGCATCGCTCTCCAAAATGTTCAGTACTGTGTTTTACTAAATTAAAAAATAAGGTTTGTAATGAAGGTTAATTCAGTTTCTATGACTTAAGTTTCATTTATCCAGTACTATGTTAAAGAATAAAACAAATATCACATATTATTTCTCTATTAAGTGATATTGGCAAAAGTTCTGTTGGTATCATAATCTTGATATATGATTATTAATAACAAATATGTTATAAGAGTGTACATGAGCCATCAATAATTTTGAAGATATGGGAATATTTTCTTAGGAATATTTCGATGGTATAAATGACACATTCATACAGAATGGCAATTGTCACAAATGAACATTCCTATAAAGGGTGTTTCAAATATGACACTTTATATATGGATTCAATGCTCTAATTGTAATAATACAGAACAGCAAAAAACCCACAATGATCCTGAATCATGCTGCACAGGTATAAATACCATGTTCATATTTAGATGCATCATGTAAACTTCTCTCTATTAAACATGGTTTTGTCTTCAGAGGAAAAGAATTAAGCCTTAATCCATCATGCTGTAATTCTTAATGCCATTACACTTGCTAAGGCAAAACCTACAAATATCCATGTGTTTAAAATATGATAGAATGAAAGGAAGCACTTACAAACTTTTAAACCACAAAAATATATAGATGAAATAAATATTTAGGCTATATAAATGTGTTCAACTTTGAAACCACGTCATTCAAATTTTTTCTAATCAATTTATCTTTTCATAGATGTTCCTATATTCTGGAATATTTATAGAAATCCTGCACACATAAATAATGACCTCTGTGAATCTGAAATCTGCAATTCTCTTTCCTTTGCTGATTGCCATAGGAAGCCTGGGTAATTTCTCATTTTTGTGTTATTCTATCTTCCTGTACTTCAGTAACAGCAGGTCCAGGTCTACAGATTTGATTCTCAGACACTTAACTGTGGCCAACCTTTTGTTCCTTCTCTCCAGAGGAATCCCAGAGATTATGGCAGCACTTGGAATGGAAGACTTCCTTAATAATGTGGAATGCAAATTGGTTTTCTATGTGCTAATGGTGGGTAAGGGTGTGTCTTTCAGCACGACCTGCTTACTCAGTATGGTCCAGGCCATCTCCCTCAGCCCCAGGAGCTCCAAATGGGCAGCGGTGAAGGCGAGAGCCTTAAAGTACATTGGGCCTTGTACTAACCTTTTATGGTTCCTGCACATGTTGTTAAACTTCAGAGTTCCTATGCTTGTGAGTGGTAAATGGAGAAGAAGAAACATGACAAACATTATAGATTATCAGTACTGTTCAGCTCTAATTTCTAGCAAAGCCCAAAACTCCATTTTCACAGCACTTTCATTATCACATGACATTTTGTGTTTGAAACTTATGATCTGGAGCAGTGGCTCCATGGTTTTGATTCTGTATAGGCACAATCAGCGAACACAGCATATTCATAAACACCATATCTCATCAAGATCTTCGCCAGAGACCAGAGCTTCTCAAAGCATCATCTGCCTGGTTTGTGCTTTTGCATCCACCTATATCCTGTCTTCTGTAACATATGTTTGGTTTTCTGTTTATGATAAAAGTGCTTGGTGGCTGGTTAAAATTTCTTTCTTAACCAATGCTTGTTTCCCTACTGTTAGTCCCTTCATTCTCTTGACTCGCGAACAGTGTTTATGCCGACCCATGTGGAAGAGGTGAAAACACATCTCTTTCAATATGTCAATGAGTCTCCCTTTTATGTTTATATTGTTGCATGCGCTCATGCATCACAAAGCCCAAAGCAAAATTATGAGGCAGTTTTACTGCACAGGTAGGTTAAAATAATAACTGAAGAATTTATTTTATAAAAAAATTTGGGACACTGAGATAACTCAGTGGGTGAAGCACTTGCTTCGTCAAGCACAGGGACTATTGTTTGATATCTGGTACCCCCTAATGCACCAGCCCCATCTTGAGGCTCTCTGAGCCTGGGACAGAGTATGGGTGTGCTGGTGCACAGCTGTAAACCCAGCTCTGCAGAGACGGAAAACAGCAGGATCAAGACAAGTCCTCGCTGTGCAATAGACCCAGTATCAAATACCTTAAAAAAATAAAATTATGAAATAAAAACATACACAAAGGTTGCACTTTTTTAATGACAGAAACAAATTTTAAAATAAGATAATAGGAGGGCAACAATGATTAATGCATTTCCATTGTTATGTTTAAATTAGAGTAAAATTAATCAGCATTTAATTGTCTAAACAGTATTAACACAAAACTTTCTTTTCAAAGAATTAAGATAAGTTAGTACTTTAATTATCTTAGCTAATGTATGATATTTATGTATGTATACATAAATATATACGTAATATACATAATATATTTTATATATGTATAATTCTGTCTTCATTATTCAGTTACATTTTTATGAAAAAAAATCAAAATTTCATGATAAATGAGTAAGTGACTTGCAAAGTTCCTGCAATGTATCATCATCTTCAACATGCTTTGTCATTGTATTTAATTTCATTTTAAAGAGCATAAAATAGTTTCAAAAATTAGTAATTACAGAATTTAAAATTAAATATTATTGGAATTCAAAAATAGTTTACATGTTGCACATTGTTGTCTTCAAATTAGCTCAGATTACCAGATATAAGCATTCAAAATATGCCACTATTATAAATTTTAACCATGAACTGATCCTTTCAATAAACAACTAGAAATTAATATACTAATCATCTTATTATATATATATATATATATATTTTTTTTTACATAGTTTTGTCTTCAAGTTAGTTGTTCAGATTACCAGACAGAAACATCAAAATTGTAAACACATTATGAAGAAAGGAAAGGAACTGTTCAATAGGCATGAACAAATGGGATGAGGGAAATGAGAAAAGAAAGGCAGGAATAGTATATATGACATATAATTGTACCATTATTTTCCATTGTTGAGAGGAATGGAAACATTTTAAAAAGAAAACAATTGGTAGACATTCAAAAATAAATATATTTTAATAGAATTTAGTGTTAGGTTTGAAAATTTATCATCCTTATTCAGTGCCTTGCTTTCTGCCTGTCTTCTTTCCTTTTGGGTATCCTTTGCTTT
This sequence comes from Octodon degus, assembly GCF_000260255.1. Lineage (NCBI taxonomy): Eukaryota > Metazoa > Chordata > Mammalia > Rodentia > Octodontidae > Octodon > Octodon degus. The sequence continues at coordinate 4,063,101 of NW_004524782.1, forward strand.
CTGTGTGGAATATATTTCTGACTCAGTTTCAGTTAATCATGAATTTAATTTACATTTTTAAAAAGTAAATGATACGGGCTGGCCAAATAGTTCAGCGAATTAAAGCACCTGTAAGGAGGCCCATTATTTTACCATTTTGTAGTGAAATATATTTCACTAATATGTGTATTCCATTGCTATTCATATATTGTAGGTGCATGAATTCAGCAAAGTAATCCAATATAGTCCAATAGTCTATTATAGTAGTGAGTTAATTGCATGACTGGCAATGTCAGAAGTTGTTGGCTTGAGCCTTTTTGCAGCTCCGCATATTAATAGGGCTTTACTTTTTATACCTCATGTTTAAACTTTTCTGATGGATGGTTAATAACATGATAAAGCAAGACCTATATAACAAAATATGTAACTTTTGTATGTTCAAAGGTCAGTAAAATCCCCTCATAACTTACCCTGAAACACTATACTGCAGTTTGTAGAGCTTTTGTCAGTGTCCGTCATGTGGATGAGTCATGGCCATTGTTTGACCAATTGCTCTCTGTGGAAACCTGAGAGAATGTTTTTTCTCCAGGTGACTCCTTAGGCACAGTCTATGCCATCAATTACTTTCCTCATTTCATGTTTTTTTTTTCCAATGGAAAACTCACAGTTTTATGAAGTGTGATATCCGTGATCATTGACATATCCAGCCACTTTTTGGCATTGCAAACCTCTACTCCATGCATGACTGCTCTCTCCTCCCTCCCTAGAAATGCATATCGCATCTACATGTGTAATCATCCCACATTTGGTTTTAAAGAGCCTCTCAAACACCAGCATCTATGCCAAAATTTTCACATCATCTCTAATTGATCCTTCTTGAACTATATTCACTATTTTGGATCGCTTTTCTACAATCTGTAGTAATAGCACACTGCATCTACCATCATTACAAACTTTTATTGCACAGTGTATAATCTACATAACTGTGAGTTCATAGAGCAATTTATATTTTAATTCTCTACCTTGTTTTGGGTAATATTACATTTTATATTCATTATGATTTTGACTGTCACAGGATTTACTCTGTTAGTCCTGGATACTATGGAGTTATATATGCACAACATATATTCTTTATCTACTGCCTTTCAGTAAACACTTAGATGGCTTCTTTGTGTTCATTTTTGGGAATAATCTTGCACTTAAATTGGAATACAAGGTGTCTTAGAGATTAAAATATTTATCTCCCTAGATATACAGCAAGAGCCTCAATTGCTGCATCAAATGACAGCAATTTATTATTTTTAATTTTGGAGAAAAAAAGTGTGGATTTCCATGGCAGTCAAACTTATTTAAACATTCCCAAATAACAAGCAGGTGCTGTTTTCTGCAGTCTACTTGCTCCTCTGGGGTCCTCTGCTGTTACTACTCATTCTACAAATTATAATTTTTCCTAGAAAGCAAGAGAGCATGTGACTGGGTAGGAGAGCAACAAAAGCTTCACAAAGAGTGGATTCTTTTCTGCTGCACATCATAGAAAGGATAAGTTACTATTCTGAGTTAACTTCTATCACTTCTTTATATCCTATGAGGTGTTCATGATTTTAAAGGGTTAATTTTTTACTGATACAAAAGCAGGACACAGGGGCTGGAGAGATGGGGGGCTGGAGAGATGGCTCAGTGGTCTAAAGCACCTACTTGGAACAGGCTTGGCAAAGTACAGGGACCGCGGTTCGATCCCCCAGCACCACATGCCAGCCAGCTGCGCCCCCTGGTGGGCTGAGCTGGCCACACACACACACACACACACACACACACACACACACACACACAATATGTTAAAAAAAAAAAAGCAGGACACATGTTCCAGACAACAGTCTGACCCTCAAATCCAACCCTGATTCTAAGTCACCAACACTTGGTTCCCTGCACACATTGATGTCCTTTTAATTCTCTAATTTATCCAGCATGTCTGGTGGATATTTTCAGAGCTCCATGTCTTTGATCATGGAAATTTCTCTAAGAAGATTTCAGGTTCCTCAGGCTACTTTTTCCTCAAATGAAGACTGCTGTTCACAAATCTGCACTGCCTCCATAAGGAAAAGAACATCCCATATTTTTCTCAGAAATATGTAAATTGTATGTACCTGTATGATGTTTCATGTTACATTCACTAAATCCATGAAACCATATGCACAATCAAAAGAGTTGCATCACGCAAAATTAGCAGCAAATTTACATTTTTATAAAATTAGTGCATATATGTGAAAATGTGTAGCAATCAGTAACTTGAGGCTTATTATCCATCAGGGAAAAATCTTGTCAAATTGAATGTTAAGAATATAAAAAATGGGGCTGGGAGATGACTAAGTAGAATAAACTCTTGCCTTTTGAGGGCCAGGTCCTGAGTTCAATCATCATTTCCAAAACAAAACAAATAAAAGCAAAAAGTATATAAAATCTAACAGTAATAAAAATGAAAGAATGCTATAACAATTTTATATTTAATTTACTTCTATCAGTATTGTGTCAATAAATATTTTATGTATTCAAGGTTCTATTCAAATACTGTCAAGTATTGGTTTTTACAATGATGAATTATTCATTGATTTGAATAAAATAATAGAAAATTTGGGAGTATATTTATCAAAAGTTAAGTGCACTTCTAACTGATTTATTTTTTATATGTTAACAAAATTTACACTAATTTTATGCTATTTTTTGTTTCATTTTTTTCCAGATTTGCACATTTACATCAAGTAGTTCATAACCCAGAAGTTAAAACTTATTTTAAAGCAGAATTATACAATGGAAAGTGATATCACACTTGTAAACTGTGAAGTCTGTTACATTTATCTATTTCATTTTTTCCAGTGACAGTATAATTCTGATAAGGGGTAACGCTTTTAGTGCTACTTGCCAAGAAGGGTCCAGGTCTTGGGTTTGAATGACAGTTCCAGTAAAATAAATTGCATGGCTGAAAATCAATTTTAAAAAGTCATGCTCTGTAAGTGTTGGGTAGCAATCACACTGCCAGTAGGCTGAGAACAAAATAAAAATTTTAAGGCCATCCCAGGTAGTGTACTAGGACCATATCTAAAAAGAAACAAAAGCAAAACAAAATAATTGAAAACGCATAAACATAACATTTACTATTATTTCCTAAATAGAATATGAAATAGTAAAAAGAAACAGAAAGAGATTTGAGCCCTAACCCAGTGCTGACCTGTGAATGAGACCACTCAGGGCCCTCTGGATCCTCCTTCAAGCCAGAGGCCAGGCCCCATGTATGAGAGGAACTTGATCCATTAGAAAGGCCCTGTGTAGAGCCATGGGACAGAATTCCCTGCATAGTGTATAAAGGCAAGAGCCACCTAGGTGATCCAGGAGCAGAACATCTTGCCAGAGAGTCACAGCATGTGTATATTCAAGGACTGCAGCAGGAAAAAGTGGATACAGCATCCAGAACCAAGCCAAACCCCTGAATGACTTTGAACTTGGTAGATCCAGATCTGATGGTAAGGTAATAACTGTACCAAATCTCTACACCAAAGGTCAGAAGACAGTGCTATACAAAATGACAAAGAGAAGGAGAGAAATGCATTCTCAGGCCATGAGCCCATCTAGAAAAATGCAGAAAACAATAACATAGAAGAAATTAGAAATCAGACACATTAAATCTCTGAAATAATAGTGTCTGAAGTAAAGAAACAACTGAACAAAGGTATAGAGGAAATCAGAGAACAAATAATTTATCAAGTAAAAAAAGAAATGATAACTATATTGAAAGAAATACTAAGAGCTTCTAAAGAAGACACTGATAAAAAATAGAGCACAATATAAAAATGATGAAATCCTTGAATTAGCAATTTAGGAAAGAAATAGAAAGCAGGAAACAGATTCAAAGAGGTTTTAATTTCCCAGGAAAAAAAATTCTGGATACTGTATTTCCCAGGAAATTAAAACCTGAATCACAAGCTTGGAAAACCATTTGAATGAAAGTGAAAATAGACTTTCAGACCTTGAGGAGGCTGTTGCAGTTAAGGAAAAGAAAAGAAAATATCTCTTAAAAATAACTACGGGGACTGGTGAGATGGCTCAGTGGTCTAAAGCACCTACTTGGAACAAGCTTAGCAAAGCACAGGGACCGAGGTTCAATCCCCCAGCACCACAAGCCAGCCATCCCCACTCCCTGGTGGGCTGAGCTGGACACACACACACACACACACACACACACACACACACACACACACACATTAAAAAAAACTACGATGCAGGAAAAATAACCCAACATTTGCAAGACGATTCAGAGATGAACAACATAAGACTAATAGGCATCAACGAGAAAAAAGGAGACAATACAAATGATATAAAAAGAATATGGACAGAATAGCAGAAAACTTCCCAAATATGAGGAAACAATCTGACATTTACTAACTGAAGCATATAAAATTCCAAATAACATCCACTCAATTAAAACCACACCCAGACATCTAATAATCAAAATCCCATAAATTCAGCACATCAACAATATTCTAAAAGCCTCTAGAGAAAAGAAACAGATCCCATTTAAAGGAAAACCCATCAGAATAATGGCAAATTTCTCTTCAAAAACCATCCAGTCAAGAAGAGCGTGGAACCAAGTACTATGTCTTGCAAGAAAATAAATTCCATCCCAGACTGATGTACACTGAAAAGTTCTCTTTCAAGTATGATGTAGAAATCAAACACTTCAATCACAAAGAACAACTAAAGAAGTTCATGATGACAAAACCAACACTATACAGACTACTAAAAGATATTCTAGAGAGGAATCAAAATGACCACAATCCCATGAATGATAATGGAAAGAACTCAGCAAATAAGGCTAACAACTAAATACTAGAGAAAAAGAGGTATATTACAGCAGTCTTTCAATTATTGTTTTGTATACAGCAGCAAAATATTTCCATCAGCATAGAACTTCTCCTTCATACTCTGTTCATGACTCTGTCCAGGTCTACTGGGTGGATATCAAGGAAATAGCAGTATCTGAGTGCCACAAATGACATCTGGATACCAGTAAGCATTATGGGCACTGTCCATGTCCTCTAAATACTAGAACTTTGTATGATATTCTATCCCTAACCTGTTAGAAGTGCTGGTCACATATTTGCCATTCCAGTACTTATGTTCTGTTTTATTCTTAGTAATTCTTTACTATTATGAAAACATTTTCTTAGTTAATATTTTTGTATGTAATCATCTATTCAATATCCTACTATGTGAGTACTCTGAATTAATATGTTTTTTTCCTAGTATTAGGAACTTTAAAAAGTATATTTACATTTTCCATTGACTTTATGTTACTTCTTCCTTGTCTTCTATATACACACACAGAAACACACACACACACACACACATATATATATATAT
>NW_004524782.1:4068896-4081587 GCF_000260255.1 Octodon degus
TCGTAGAAGAGTATTACATTGTCATTTAAGTATCATAAGTAAGTGAATTCAGTAAAATACTCCAATACATTCCAGTAGTCTATAATAGTATTGGGATTTCTGTAGGACTGGCAATGTCAAAAGTTGTTGATTTCAGCCTTTTACAGCTCAGTGTAATTATATGGTTTAACTTTTTCTACATCACTTTTATACTTTTTTTGCTGGATGTTCAAAACCAAGAAAGAGCAAGACCTATAGAACAAGAAATGTAACTTTGGTGTCTGATAATGTCAGTCAAATCCCCTCAGCATTTATCCTGAAACCCTGTACTGCAGTTTGTACATCCTTTGTCAGTGTCAGCCATGTGGGTGAGTAACGGCCATTGCTTGACCAATGTGCTCTCTGTGAAAGCCTGAGAGAATGTTTTCTCTCCATGTGACTCTCCCTAGGCACACTCTACATCGTGAATCACTTTGCTCTGTGGCCCCATAATCTCCTTGATCAGAAAACTTGGGACACAACTGAGTTGCACGATGTTACAGTACAGGTTCTCCTAAGTCCTGAGTCATCGTTGACCATGAAAGGCTGGGGCCAAAATGTTGGCTGTCCTTTCGGTCCTTCTTTCTCTCTGATTTTTGGTCTGGGAGCTTAGGCTATTAACCCTACAGAACAGAAGTTTATTATTATACCATACAACATAGGCAACATAACTACAAGTTTAAAAGCTCTTTAGTTTTTATCCAGGACCATACAACTTCTCTTGCCTTCTGGATTATGATCTTTGTTATTTTCTATGTGCTACATTTGGAAGTATTAGAATATTTCCAGGTTGTATAACTGGGTAATATTTCACTTTTAGTTTTCAAAGGTATATTTGGTAAGTATAAGATTCAATTATTACAGTTTTTTTCAATCCTTTGAATTATTCTACTTTTTTACCCACTTGATCTTTTCTTTGTGACATGGAATAACATAGTATTTAATTTTGTCCTTGTATAACTGTTATCTTGTATGTATATGCTTTAATGATATTTTGTTTGCAATTAGTTTTGGAGAATTTCATTTGTTGTTTATCTTCATATGATTTTATTCATATTTCTTGTGCAAAAGTTTCATTTTTCTTGGATATGTAGTGGTATAATTTCAACTAAAGTCTGAAATTTTAAATCTTTAAATATTTATTTCCTACCTCTTTCTACTTTGAGAATTCTAATTATATGATTATAAGTTTCTTGATTTTGGAACAGAGTGAACTATTATATTACTGATCTGTAAGTTCTTTCTTCTTCATTTTTGTTTTAGACAATTTTTATTGTTATGTTCACTTAAGTTTGTAAATATTTTATTTACAATATGTGATCTAAAAAGAAACAAAAATAAAAAAATCAGAAATGATATAGAACTCAGCCAAATGAAATAATAGTAATTCCACAATGTTTTTTTAGGTTTTCTTTTTCTTTTTTCTTTTTGTGTGCAGGGTCTCACTACATGGCCCACATTAGTAGTGATCCTCCTGATTTCTGCCTCCCAAGTGCTGGGATTACAGGTGCGCACCACCATCCCTGGACTTCATTGCTGGCTCACCTCACCCGGGGGTGGGGCTGGTGCAGCATGCAGAGCCAGGGATTTGTTTATTGCATAATGTTGTCAATTTGTTTCTTCAGATTATCAGTTATAACCAATAAAAAATTTGTGGACTGAGACAGAAAAAAATACTTTTAAGCAATTAAGTGCTGGGGAGATGGCTCAGTGCAATAAGCGCTTCCCTGGCAAGCGCAAGGGCCTGAGTTCAATCCCCAGTTCCGAAAAAAAAAAAAAGAAAAAAAGAAAAGAAAAGAAATTAAGATGCAGGGCCAGGGAGATGGCTGAGTAGAATAAGTTCTTCCCTGGCAAGTGCAAAGGCTTCAATTCAATCACTGATTTGACCAAAAAAATAAAGATTCAGAAAAAAAAATTAGGTAGCAACTGTACCCCTCTGTAAATCAATGGTACAATTATTCAAGCAATCCTGTATATATATATATATATATCATCTGTCCTTTACAGCATCCTGGAGTTCTTATGTAAATGTTAGCATTCTTTTGGCTGAGTCTAGATGTCCCCCACAATCCTGAGATTGGTCTGGAATTGCTCTGTGTGGAGATAATGGCAAGTCTCACGTTGGGTGTGAGTTTTTGCATTCCTTAAAGATGTCTAGCATGTAACACTGATAGAATATAAAGCACAGAATGAGCATCAGTACCATTGTTTTCTGCTTTGCTGCTTCTTATATTGTGCCCATATTAAATGCTTTTGAATTTTTGATGTCTCTCTGCGAAAAGAATCACTGTCATGGAGCAGGCTGAATATGACATAAAATCTCCACAACTGTGAGCTAAATAAACCTTTCCTCCTTTAACTTAGAATGTCAGCTATATTGTCTGAGAAACTGAAAAAGTAAGACATTCATTAATGCAAAAAATAAAATTGCACCCTAAGTACAAAATTGTTTTTGTTAACAAAACCAGATTGTTTTCACTTCCCTGATATCTTCTCCTTCCTCTTACAAGTGTCTCTCATCATGCGCCCTTGCTATGCTGAACAAGGGGAAAGATAATATATCTTCCTTCTTGTGGCATACTCATATATATATCAGACACCAGGAAGATTTTGTGTGAGGGTTTCAATTACTGTCTGTTGTTTTAAATGCGTTTGCATATTTGCATGGCACTTAAAATCTTTTGAAGCATTTAATTAATGTTTTCAAATATTTCTGTTCCTTATTTCTTAGTTTTAGGACTAGATTCTGTTGTGAGCATCTTATAGAACTAATCATTCTCCTGTTGATACACTCATCTTTATCCAGTGGTACTGTGGATTGTGAAATCTAGAACGTATGTGGGTGACTACAGTGCCCACATGCACAGTTTGCATTGGCTACATTTGTCTTTCCCACCTTCAGATTTATGTGATAGCACCAAATAATTTTAGAAAATATTTCAAATACTTTTCAAAGTTTCTATCAACATATATTTGCAAATGCAAGTACACCCTTGCCAAGACTTACTACTGTACGATTATTCTTCTTATTGCTCTATGAATTTATCATGACATATTTCCATTTCTCATGTTACTCAGGAATTGGAATACATGTATTTGTTCACTTCATAATATGTATTAGGAAGTGTCTATTTTGTCTTCCAATCCCTGCCATGGTTACACCTGCATATACTTACCTGTTTTAGGAGTTTTTCTTTCTATGTGCCAGTTAGAATGATCTTTCCTAGTTTACTATTTCTCTTTTAACATTATCTCTCTTGCTCACTCGCTCTCACTGTCTCAGTAAGTAAATTTGCTAATTATGATAATACTTGATTTACAATTTCAGTGTATATACTGAACTTTTGATCAATTTCAAGAATCTCCCTTTTTACAGGCCAAACAGATGCTCTTCTTTATATTTCTCTAAAATAGCATGATTTATATTTATAATTTAGTTGAGCAACTCATTCTCAATACATCTTTTATATGAATGTTAATTTTTGAGAACAAAGTAACAAAATTTAATTTTCACCATATCAATGTGGTTTCTTTACATTTGCTGTCATCTTTGTATTCCTCATCCAAATAAAATTCACCCAGTGCTCAAGTTTATTTTTATATGAAGTCTGTGTTATTTCTTGTAATTGTTCCAATGCCTTTTCTCTTGTAACAGTACAACAGCAGGAAATATTCAAAATCTTTGATTAAAAATCTTTAATGATAGAGATGGGCATTCCATTGCCATCTAAATATTGAGTGCCCAGCTGCAGGATGTGTGCAAGACCAATCCTCCTGCTGCCAGACTCTAGTTCCTGCCAGCACCAAGACTCCTTTTGTGTGGGGGACCCAATATAGCATCAACCCAATTAAAACTATACTGAGACATAGAATAATCAAGATCCCGGAAATTCAGACAAGAACCGTGTACTAAAAGACTCTAGAGAAAAGAAACAGATCACATATAAAGGAAAACCAATCAGATTAACAATAGATTTCTCTCTACAAACCATCAAGTCAAGAAGAGTGTGGAGAAAAGTACTTCAACTCTTGCAAGAATCAAATTACAACTCAAACTAATACACCCTGAAAACACTCTTTCAAGTTTAATGGGAAAGTGAAACATTTCTATGGCAAAGAACAACCAAATAATTTCATGATGACAAAGTGAAACCTGCACAGGCTGCTAAAAGATATTCTAGAGAGAGACTAAAATGAATATAACTCCACGAATGAGAACGGAAGTAACCCAGCAAATAGGGCAAACAATTAAATACAGAACAAAAAGTGGTATACAATAGCAGACTCAATTATAGCCAGCAATGTAAATGGACTGAATTCACAATTAAAAGAAGTAGACAGGCAGAGCAGATTAGGAAATAAAATCCAACAGTATGCTTTATGCAAGAAAGACACCCCATAAAGAATTCATAGGCTGAAAGTCAAAGGATGGGAGAAAAAAAAACTACATGCCCCAGGAGTTCAGAAAAAAAAAGCAGGGGTATCAATCCCATTCGCAAACAGTCTGAACTTCAGACCAAGAATGCTCAAATGAAATAAAAGAGGTGATTACATACTGGTTAGGAGAAAAATACAAGAGGAAGGGTAGCAGTCATTAATATGTATACTTCAAACATGGGAGCACCCAACTGTATAAGATGAGTCTTAATGGACATGAAAAATATAATATCCAACAACATAATCTTAACAGGAGAACCTAGCATAATCTTCTCCATAAAAAATGGGTCAAGCAGACAAAAATTTAGCAAAGAAGTAGCAGCACTGAACCAGACTTTTGAACAAATGGACTTTGCGGACATACACAGTGTCCCACTCAACCACATCCGCATACACATTTTTTTCACCTGAATATGGGTAATTTTCTAAAATATACCATATACTGTTCTATAGGTTATGCTTAAGTGTATGCAAAAAAACAGATATTATCCCATGGATGTTATCTAGCCACAGTGCAATGAAACTGGAAATAAATGACAAAGAAACCACAAAAACCTCATACATAGATGGAAATTAAAAAAACATCCTCCTCAGTAACCAATGGTTCACAAATGAAATTAAATAAGAAAATAGAAGATATCTACAACTCAATGAAAATTCAAGCACAACATATTGGAATTTGTGGAATGCAATGAATGCAGTTATAATAGGGAATTTTATAGCTGTGAAATCACACATTAGGAAAACAGAACTGTAACAAATATATGCACTAGTGTTGCATCTCAAATGTCAAGAAAAAGAAGAGCAAACCAATATAAACCCCAAAAAGGGAGAAAATCATCAACATTAGAGCAGAAATTAATGCACTGGAGATGAAGAAATCAATACAAAGAATTCATGAGTGAAAAATCTGGTTCATTGAACTATTACATAAAATTGATAAGCCCCTAACTAATCTCATTAAAAAGCAGAAATAAAAAACTCAAATTCAAGAAATTAAGAACGAAAAGGACAAAATTATTACAGACCCTATGGAAATTCAGAAGATTATCAATAGCTATGCTGAAATTCTTTACTCTTAGCGAAATGAAGACACAGAAAAAATGGACAGGTCCTAGAAAGGTACAAATTACCAAAACTGAATTAAAAGGATATAAGAACTCTCAATAACCCAATAACAACCAATGAAATTTCAAAATATAATAAAAAAAAAAACCTTACCGACAAAGAAAAGTCCAGGTCCTAAAGGATTCACAACTGAATTCTATAAGAAATTTACAGAAGATATAATCCCAATAGTCCTCAAACTCTTCAATAAAATTGAAAAGAAAACAATATTCCCAAAATCATTCCTGGAGGCAAGTATTATACTGATACCAAAACTAGAGAAAGATACAGCTAAAAAAGAGAATTGCAGGTTAATATCTATCATGAATACAGATGCAAAAATCCTTAATAAAACCCTAGAAATAGAATACAGAAAATCATTAAGAAGATTATTCACCATGACCAGGTAGCGTTCATTCCAGGGATGCAAACATGGTTTAACTTGCAAAAAATCTATAAATGTAATACAGTAAATGAATAGAGCCGAGTCCAAAACCCACATGATCATCTTAATTGATGCAGAAAAGGCCTTTGACAAAGTTCAACACTCATTCATGATAAAAGCCCTACAGAAATTAGAATAGATAGTTTCTACCTCAATCTGACAAAATCCATCTAGGACAATCCAACTGCAAATAAAATTCTAAATGAAGAAAAACTAATATTTTTCATGCTCAGATCACGTAAAAGACAAGAATATCCTCTATCTCTACTCCTATTCAGTATAGTACTGGAATCATAAGCTAGAGTCATTAGCAAAGAAAGATAAATAAAAGGAAGAAGAATAGTAAAGAAGAACTTAAACTATCATTATTTGCATATGACATGATACTTTACTGGAATGACCCAGAAACATTCACCGTGAAGTTCCAAGAATTAATAAAAAGTTCAAGAGGACAGTAGGTGAAACTGTCAATATCCAAAAGTCAATAACATTCCTCTACACAGATAACAAAGACACTGAGAGAAAAACTAGAGAAACAATACCATTTACAGTAGCACTGCGATAAATGAAATACTTAAGACTTCAATTGACAGTTGTGCTGATAACTCATTACTGTTATGGACTCTTGGACTATCTTGGGTTATTTAGCTGAATTCCATGAGTACAATCTTTGGACTGGCATCAAGTATGAAAAGGTTTATTAAAGACTTCTCAAATGCAGCTTCTCAGCAATGGAACATCCATCTTTGACAAAAGAAAACAAATAGAGGGATATAAATGAATAACCGTCTTGTTAATATATATATATATATATATATATATATATATATATATATATATAGAGAGAGAGAGAGAGAGAGAGAGAGAAATAGGACAGATATTCAGCTACTTTCTCATAGTTCAATGACAAGAAAGCTTTCTAGTAATATTGCTTAGACAAGATATTACATCTGGATCCTGTCCTATGAATAACTACTATGAAGACCAGAGTATGCAATGAAATAATTATTGTAACTGTCCTACTACCCTATTTTCAAACTTCTGTATTACTGTTTTTTCTTTTTCTCACTAAAATAAATAAAAAATTAAAAAGTAGTCTATCTGAAGAAGTAAAATATATATTGAATGAAAGCTACAGCACTCTTTTAAAAAGAGTTTGTAGAAGATTTCCGAAAATGGAAATACATTCCTTGCACTTAGATAGAAAGAACCAACTTGGTGAAAATGGCCATATTCCCAAAATTATTATACAGACTTAATGCCATACCTATCAAAATACCATCAACATAGCTCAAAGACATAAAGAAATCATTCTTAAAATTTACTTTGAAGTAGAAAAGACCTAGAATACCAAAGACAATCCTGAGCACACAAGACAAGCAGGAGGCATTAAACCGCTGACATGAAATTGTACTACAAAACTCCTGTGATAAAATCAGCATGTTATTGGTTTTAAAAAGACCTGATCAACAACGGAATAAATTAGAAGATGCAGATTCTACTACAAACACACCCAGCCATCTTATCTTTGCAAAAGATAGAAACATGTTTACTGGAAGAAAGGGATTCTCTTTAACAAAGGGTGCTGAAAAAGCTGGCTCTCTACATGCCAAAAACTAAAACTTGATGCAGGTCTACAAACACGCCCTAAACTAAAATAAAAATAGATTAAAGATCTAAACACTAAAAGAGAAACACTGAATCTCCTGGAAGAGAAAGTAGGTGGAAATCTTGAAGACATAGTGGCAAGCAAACATTTCATGAACAAAAATCAAATGGCACAGGAAATACTTGATAGAATTAACAATTGGGACCTCCTCTTATTTAGAAGTTTCTGCACATCAAAAGAAATTACAAACATAGTGAAAAGAAAACACACAAATTTGGAAAAAATTCTTAGCTAATATGCGCCCACAAAAAGGTATTCCATGTAGAATTTAAAAAGAATTTTAAAATATTAGGGTCCCATAATTTAAAGCCCAATCCAAAAATCGGCATCTGAGATGAACACACACTTCTCTGAGGAAGGAATAAAGAGGCACACACATACCTGGAAAAAAAACGGTCTACATCATTAGCTATTCATGAAATACAAATTAAAACAACACTGAGATATCATCTCACCCTATCATAAAGACAGCAACCAACAACAAGCATTGGCGAGGATGCAAGTAAAAAAAAAGAACCCTTCTCCAAAGGTGGGAATATAAACTGGTGCAACCATTATGCAAGTCAGTCTGGAGACTCCACAGAAAACTAGGACTAGAAATCCCATTCAATCCAGCTATCCCTCTTCTGGGAATTTCCCCAAAAGAACTCAAAACATCATATCATAGTGATATATGTGCAACTCTGCTTATAGTAACACAACATGTGATAGCGAAATCTGAGAAACAACCAAAGTGCCCATCACCTGAGGAATGGATGAAAAAGATGTGGTATTTTTATACAATGGAGTATTACTCAGCTATAAAGAAAAATAAACTCAAGCCATCTGAATTAAGTGGATGAAACTTGAAGCTATATGCATAAATGAAACAAACCAGACACGTGTAAAAATCGTTGTCTCACTAGTATAAAAAGTCAAAAGAAGAAGTAAAAATTGAAAGGTATAACACAGGTAAATACAAAGAGAGAATTTAAGGATTAAACAATGAAGAGAGAGCAACAGAAAAGTCAGGAAATATGGTAAGGACAAAAGCATACATTCGTATAAACATGATGTTTAAGGTCCAAAGAATTTCCTTTTTTTTTAAATACCAGTTAAAGGGTAGAATTATTACCCTGACTAACTATATGCTAATATCTGTGAAGTAGTAACTATGTTGAAGACAGCAATGTGTAATAGTAAATCCATGCATGAAATACTTGTCATTTTGATTTTTTAAATATGCACTGCTTCTAATGTCATATCAGTGTTTGCTATTCTCTCTTTAAAGTACACGTTTGTATAAAAAGAGAGGTAATAGAAAATGACAGAAAAGAAAAAAATCTTAGACTTGTGGTGCTATAATGTTATACATGGATTGTCTATAAATTTGTGAATAAAAATGTGCAATTGTTTTTTAACATTCTATAGGAATTTAAATTTTGGAATGTTCATAGTTGTTCCAAAATAGCAGTTTCATTTTACTTCTAAAGTGTTTGAAATTCAGGTATATAGTGAGGTTAAGCTTAACTGCCTCTGTTACAGCATAATAACGTTAAACTTCTCTCTTGATGTTTAACAACTACAGTTTACAGACAAAAACCTAGAGAGATACATGGACTAAAATGCTAGCCAATATTTTGGACCTAATACTTCAAAGTCAGTGAGGACTCAGGACATAAGTGAACCTCTACTGTGACATCCTGTGACTAAGTGGTGTCCCAAATTTTCTGATCAAGGTGATTATGGGACCACAGAGGAAAGTGATTGATGAGGTAGAGTGTGCTTAAGAAGATCCTCTAGAAAGACAAAATTCTCTCGTGTTTTCACAGAGTACAAATGGGTCAAGCAATGGCCGTGACTCATCCAGATTGCTGACACTGACAAAAGGCCCACAAGCCGCTGTACATGGTTCTAGGGTAAATCCTGAGGGGATTTGACTTAACTTGTTGGATTGCATAAACTGCATTTTTAATTTATAGGTCTTACTTTAACTTGGTCTTAACCATCCAGCAGAAAAGTGTGAACATGAGGTATAAAAAGTAAAGCTATACTAATATGCTGAGCTGTATAACGTTTAAGTCAATAACTTCTGACCATTGTCAGCTGTGCTGATAACTCCTTACAATTCTGGAGTATTGGACTACATTCAGTTGCTTTGTTGAATTCAAGTACCTACAATATTATTACTGGCATCAAATATGAAAAGTCCTTTTAAGATTTTTACAAATACAGCATCACTAACTACCCTGGAACAACCATCTCACAAAACAAAACAAAAAGAGTGATGTTTTAGGAGCCACAGTACCTAGGAATTTAGGGGCTGGGGAGATAACTCTGTAGAATAAGCACTTGCTTGGCTAGTTCAAGAGTCTGAATTCAATCTCCACTTCCACAGAAAGAAAAAAAAAGGTAGGAATTTGATCAAACATGTGTAGGTGGGTCTAGGCCTCATTGCCTATAGCAACAAGGTACCATAATTCTGAGATAAGCCTCCTGTCTGGTTAAGGTCAGCTATTATTCACCAGAAAATCTTGTGTCACATGACACTAAATTTGCAAAAGGATAAATAAAGAACCATTGTTTTCTGAAACAATTATGTATAATGAGTCCTATTGCTCATCAGATATTCCCATACTAACAATATAAATGTATGCTTGTATGTATTCAAAATATCAATAAAGTGTGAAGAAGTTGTAGGTTTACAATATTATAATTTGTTATTTACCTGTTTTGTGTAGTGATTATCAGTGAATTAAATAAACACAACTAATAGACGTTATAGTTTGAATTCATCAAACATTCATGCTGTAGAATTTTAACCATTCCTTAGCTATCATAAAAAAAATCAATGAACAACAAATATTGGAGAGTTTGTTGGGAAAAAGGAACCCTTTTCCACTTCTGGAGGAAATGTAGACTGGTGCAATCACTATGGAAATCAGTGTGGATACACCTTTAAAAAATTAGGACTGGAAATCTCATTCAAACCAGCCATTCCCCTCCTGGGAATTTTCCCAGAGGAATTTAAACGTCATATTATAGTGATACATATGTACCTATGTTTATAGCAGCACAATTTGTGGCAGCCAAATCTTGGAAACAACCAAGATGCGCATTACCTGAGGAATGGATGACAAAGATGTGTTATTTTTATACAATGGAGTATTACTCAGATATAAAGAATGATAAACTCAAAGCCTTTATATTTAAGTGAATGCCACTTGAAGACATACTCATAAGTGAAATAAATCAGACCTATAAGTGTAAATATCATATAGTCTCCCAAGTGTAAGAACTCAAAGGAAGATATCAAAATAGAAAGGTATAACACAATTAAAAGGAAAGTGAGAACTTGAGGATTACACAATGAATAAAGATCAAGGAGAAAAGCTAGGAAACATGACAGGGGCTAAGCACAAGATGGCAAGGCAATGATCCTGAGAATCTTCAACAGGTTTTTGAAACTAGAAATTAATTGGTAGGATTCTCACCCTGACTATCTATATATGCTGATAACTGTGAACTAAGCAGCTGTACTGAACATAGCAATGTGTAATGTTTTAGGGTCATGGTTGGAATGCATGTCATTCTGTTCTATGTACTGCTTCTTATGTCATACCAATTACTTCTATACTGTCTCTCAAGTAAATGTTTGATCTTTTAAGAAAAGGGTAATAAATGAAAACAAGAGACAAGAAAAAAAATTGTCCCAGGACTGTCCTGCTACAATGCTATATATGGTTAGATTTCTAAATTTCTGTATAAAATATGTAAATGTTTATTCCTATTTTTAATTTTTTAATTTTTTCTTCATAATCTTTAGGGACTTACATTTAACATAGCAATACTTGATGGAAAATACCTATTCCATGTGATGCCTAAGATGTTTGATATTCAGACAGATAGTGAGGTTAAGCTCAACTGCCTATGTTGTAGGGTAATAATGATAATCTTCTCTTCTGGAGTGTTAACAACCTAAGTTTGCAGACCAAAAATGAAAGAAAAAGAAGGGCTACAAGGAAAGCCAACATTTTGGGCCTAGCCTTTCAAGTTCAGAGAGGACTCAGAACATAGGGGAACCTGTATTGCACCATCACGTAACTCAGTTGTGCACCAAATTTTCTGACCAAGGAGATCATAGAGGCCACAGAGGAAAGTGATTGAGACATAGAGTATGCCCAAGGAGAGTAACATGGAGAGAAAATATTCTCCAGGCTTTCACAGAAAGCAACATGGTCAAGCAATGGCCATGACTCATCCACATGGCTGACACTGGGAAAGGATCTGCAAAATGCAGTACAAGGTTTCAGGATAAATCCTGAGGGGATTTGATTGACCTTATCAGATAGAAATGTTACATTTCTTGTTATATAGGTCCTGCTCTTTCTTTCTCTTAACGATCCAGCATTAAAGGATAGAAATGAAGTATAAATATACGCTGAGCTGTAAAATGTTCAAGCCAATAACTTTTGACATTGCCAGTCTTATGGAAAACCCACTACTATTATGGACTACCACACTATATTGGAATATTTTGCTAAATTTGTGCATCTGCAATATTTAAATGAGAATAGAATACCTTTCTCTGACAAAACTAAACAAAAACATGGGGATACAAATGGACTATCATTTTGTATCTGTATATTCCTAATAGTTAGGATTGATATACAGTTGCATTCTCTTAATTCAATGAATAAAAAGATTTGTTCTAATAGTGTTTGTGGACAGAATATCAAATCTGCATCTTGCACAATGAATAACCACTAAGAGAACAATATGCAATGTATTAATTATTGAAACTGTGCTAGTATTCGATTTTGAAACTGTCACATTTCTCATTCTTTTTCGATAAAATTCTTTTAAAAAAGAATTTTAACCATTCTTCTCTCTGATTTAGCTATTCTGTTTTAATATTTAGACCTTTGATCTAGTTTGATTTTAGTTTTCATAGTGATCATAGGCATGGATCGTGATTTAGTCTTGAACATTTTTCTAGCATCACCTTTTAAAAACTCTGCTATATATTTCTTTAT